>NC_059377.1:42688775-42777500 GCF_019703515.2 Myxocyprinus asiaticus | reverse complement strand
TTTCTGTGATTTCTTGGGACAAAATGGGTCATTTAAAATATAACTTTTAGTCATAATTCAAGTCTTTTTTTTTTTATTACATTTGTGAGCCTAAACAGAAAATGATTAGACTTCTGTTTTGTTTACCCCTAGATGTCATTAATGTTCCTTTTATTAGGCTACTATGAAAATTGTAAAAATTTTATAATGACTCTAATTAATATACTAACACACACATAATACGCAATAAACTGTTAAGCACTGTATAGCTGATATGAGTGTAGTAATATTCACGTTAACACGTTATCTTGTATTACCATACATTTAAGAATGAATGGTTATTTGATTTATTTGTGTATACTGAAATTTTTTCCTATTTAGAAATATAAATTGAAATGATTTGATATCACGAGAAAAAGGCACCACCGACAGCAGTAAAAGTAAAACATAAATAAAAAAAAGAACATCAAAAACTGTCAGGGGTGCAATAACATGCAGTATTTTTACAAAGTTTAATTGCATAAGTTAAATTTAAATCTATATACATATTTACGTTTTGCAGGGAAATAAATATACAGTGCAAATTATGGTTACTCCAGGGATGCTTGTGCATTAGACGTTGGAAATGTCCCGCCCCCTTACTGAAATGGAAAATATTGATTAGCAGATATCCAATCGTTTCTGAAATGAATGTTCTGATTGGTGGATCTCACAGCTCCGTGCACGTTTAGAGAGAATCTCTGTACACTTTAAAATATATATACACACTATTCACTCAAGGGTGCTGCGGCATCACGTTATTAGATTGTAAAATTCCGGGTCAAAAGACTGCTCATTGTTCTGGCGGCCACACGTGTCATCACTTATTTCTGGTGAGCATACGACTACACTACTGTCCTGAAGCTCTTTCTCTGATTTTCTATCATTACCTCTACAAGGCACTGATCCTTCTTGTTTGAATGAGTCTTGTGACGGCGCAAGCGCTTGTCTGCTTGTGTCTTTCGGCATTTATGAATGTTAAGATGAGCGGAAGAAGAAATAGTTCCCATCCTGCACAAGTATGTGCTAATATAGCCTAATCCATTTTATTTCACTTTGAAGCTTATGATTATTGTTAGTGTCCAAATAATAATGTCCCTAGTTTAAATTTGTATTTTTTTAGAATCGATATTTTTGTGTGAGGATCGATATTTTTGATACAACATCAGTATCGGAAGTATCGATACTTTAGGATCGATCCACCAATCACTTGGGAAGCTGTAGGGGGTGGGTGCCATTTATTTTGTATATATCCATTTTCTCTTGTGTCTTGTTATTTGCGGAGTTGGATTTTCTTTTGTTAGGTAAATTAGTTTTTGTTTCTGCTCACCCCTGAAGTTGTTCTTCCATTTGTGGTGTTGTAAATTAAACTGGTAAAAAGATCATTTTCTGTGTCTCGAGTTTATGTTATGGCCTCACCCTAGATGGGGTTGTAACATAATTGGGGGCTCGTCCGGGATTCCAAAATAACAGTTTTTTAAATTTTATTTCTGAAGGACTTAGTCCTGTTTTTTTCACCAGTTTTGGGTGCTACTGCAGAGATTGAGGGTGAATCTCTGGAGACTCCCGCCATGGATTGTGGTGGTCTGCACCCTACACAGGGTGACCTATTGGTCGCTGTATGCCTCAAGGAATTGGAGTTAGAAGCAGGCAGGAGACTGAGAATGAAAACTTAAAAGCTTCAAGCATACAAACTGGAGTAAGACAGAATGCTCAAGCTGAAAGAGCTGGAGCTGCGTGATTTTGAAAAGGTGAGCTCTGTCCCTGTTCAAATGCCCTGGAAGTCGATGGTCGGATCTCCTGCTCCTCCTTTGCCTGTAAGTAGCTGTTCTCCTATACCTTTTCCCCGCATTGCACCCCGTAATCCTCAAAAGGAGGAGTTTGTTGTTGGTCAGCATATTAATATGGTGAGGGAGAGCAGGACATGACATCACTATTCCTAAACACCAAAGGGGACCACTCTGGACTACTTTGAATTATTTTTGTATATATTCATGCACTAGATTAAGAAGATTCAAAGTCATATTCCGGTAATTAATAATGACTTTAAAGCCTTTTCTAGTTTGACAATTGACAAAATTCGAACACCCCCTTTTCTCCCAATTTGGAATGCCCAATTTCCACTACTTAGTAGGTCCTCGTGGTGGCGCGGTTACTCACCTGAATCCGGGTAGCGGAGGACAAGTCTCAGTTGCCTCCGCTTCTAAGACCGTCAATCCGCGCATCTTATCACGTGACTCGTTGTGCATGACACCGCGGAGACTCACAGCATGTGGAGGCTCATGCTACTCTCCACGATCCACGCACAACTTACCACGCGCCCCATTGAGAGCGAGAACCACTAATCGTGACCACGAGGAGGTTACCCCATGTGACTCTACCCTCCCTAGCAACCGGCCTATTTGTTTGCTTAGGAGACCTGGCTGGAGTCACTCAGCACACCCTGGATTCAAACTCACGACTTCAGGGGTGATAGTCAGCGTCAGTACTCGCTGAGATACCCAGGCCCCAAATTCGAACAGTTCTTCATTCTGTGAAGAAACCTCCAGGCCTCGATGGATTATCCGTTGAGTTTCATGTTCATTAGTTAATTCAAAATCCTTTACTTTGTACTGTATGTATAATGAATTTATTAATCTGAAGGAAATGACAACATCAATGAAATTATCAATGGTATTATTTCCCTTATTCCCAAACCGGATAAAGATATTCTATTAATAGATAACTGGCGTCCAGCTATGCTCCTGACCATATTATAAAATATAGATTTTAGATGGAATAAGTATATTTAACTAGAAGTGTAATAATAAGCACATTCGCCAAATTTTCCAAAGTAAAAACCGTTCCTAGAGGTAAATTCCATTGGGCATCTTTAACTGAATGTATAGACTGTTAGAAAGCATGGTTGTTGCCTCATAAGGAATGTATTAAGACCAAAGAAATCCACTTTAAGATTTTGCATAAGATATAGCCTGTGAATCTTACTCTGTGTCTAAATATGCATATGTTGACAGCACCTGCTCATTTTGTGGATGTGAGGATGAAACGATGAAACACTCAGAAGCTTTGGTCTAATTTATATTCTCACATAGTTAAGCCCCCTGAAATGGCCCAATCCTTTAACTTAAAAGATATTATTTGCTACTATAAGAAGACTTCCAACGATTCAATGGAATATTTTGTTAATTTGTTTATTTTGTATGAATAAACAAGCGAAGGTTTCTGTGATGCCGTTTTGTGTGATGGATGAGAACTGATGCTGAGGTTTGACAAGGTCCTGATATGGCCACCGTACAGCAGATGTTGGTAAAATGTATTCTTGTTCAATAAAAATAAAAAAATACAAAATGTGAGAAATATCATTGGATTTTGTCCTAAACTTTATTCTAAGCACATGCTACTATATTTTGGACTATTATGAATGTAGAAGTCAGAAATTATTGTTTAAGTTGCAAACAGATCGCACACACACACACACACACACACACACACACACACAATTACAGTGAATGTGTGATTAAATGTGTACATGTGTCATTTATTTCTGCAAAAGTTCAACCTACATATTTAAGCTTCATACTCTGTTCAGTAGAGAGTAACAAAAATGGTCTTTTGGGTCAAAAATGACCTGGAACATGAAGACACTTCTTCTTTTTTTTTTCTCCAGAAATGTTATATCACTTTCTTCAATAAAATACAAATATTATATTTATGCATTTCTTTGGGGTATTTTGTGGTATTTTATTTTTATTTTATTTACCTCTAAATTACTCATTTTTAATATAAATATAAGCACATATATAAGCACGTTCTTTTCAATGGAGATCTTTTCAATCACACAACTTCACTTCAATAAAAATCCCTTTTTAGTAAACGCAAAGATCTGTAAAAACGTCTAAATATGTCATGCATTGAGTGGAAATAAATGACATTTATTGACTATGGCCAGTAGATGCTTCAGTGCTCCATGCATTGGCTGATCTCCAATGTTGAAACAAATTTCTAGATATTATCACAATTTATGCATTCAGTATATGTTTAGATATTAAAAAATCAAGTATTTGTACAATTGTAAAAAAAATTTTAATTTGAGTATTTATGTTAGTGTCAGATTTTGCAATAATTGAAGTTAGTAAGGTGGACAGCAATAATGAACAACAATGCGATAGTGAATAATGAACAACAATGATTTATTCAGAAAATGAGTAAGAAACTGCAGGAAAAACAAACAGGAAAAACAGTGAAAAATAAGAATAAACCTTGTGCCTTATGCATTCTTACACATTTGGCAGTGGACAGTAGCAGCATGTGCTTTGCAAATGAATTTCTTGCATTTGTCACAGACCATGCTGGTTTTGTTGTCGTTTGGGCCACAGAACTGATATCTTCTCCTCTTGGTGAGGGTAGCTGATGTGGAGGGGCCAGGTTCGTCTCCTGAAGAGAGATTTTGTGTTTGCATCAAAAAATATTTGAACAAAAATTCTCTGTTATAGTTTCACCCATTCATTTAGTTGTGAATGTGTGCGTGTTTGTGTGTTTGTGTGTGTGTGTGTATATGTCTGTTTGTGTGTACTGCATTGGGGATAGTCTCATCCCTTCATTTGTGTGTGTGTGTGTGTGTGTGTGTGTGTGTATGTCTGTTTGTGTGTACTGCATTGGGGATAGTCTCATCCCTTCATTTGTGTGTGTGTGTGTGTGTGTGTGTGTATGTCTGTTTGTGTGTACTGCATTGGGGATAGACTCATCCCTTCATCTGTGTGTGTGTGTGTGTGTATGTCTGTTTGTGTGTACTGCATTGGGGATAGTCTCATCCCTTCATTTGTGTGTGTGTGTGTGTGTGTGTGTGTATGTCTGTTTGTGTGTACTGCATTGGGGATAGTCTCATCCCTTCATTTGTGTGTGTGTGTGTGTGTATGTCTGTTTGTGTGTACTGCATTGGGGATAGTCTCATCCCTTCATTTGTGTGTGTGTGTGTGTGTGTGTGTGTATATGTCTGTTTGTGTGTACTGCATTGGGGATAGTCTCATCCCTTCATTTGTGTGTGTGTGTGTGTGTGTGTATATGTCTGTTTGTGTGTACTGCATTGGGGATAGTCTCATCCCTTCATTTGTGTGTGTGTGTGTGTGTGTATGTCTGTTTGTGTGTACTGCATTGGGGATAGTCTCATCCCGTCATTTGTGTGTGTGTGTGTGTATGTCTGTTTGTGTGTACTGCATTGGGGATAGTCTCATCCCTTCATTTGTGTGTGTGTGTGTTCTGGATTGTGACAGATTAATTTATTTTATTTTATTTGACAAATAAAAAAAAAAAAAAAAATGCTCTGTTTTATAGTCTCTCCCATTCATCGGGTCAAATTTGACCAGAACAGCTTTTTTGGTCAACCTTTTGATAAAACCACCAAGACTCATCGAATCTAGTACAAACATTTTTTATGTGTTCAGATGGCAAATGTAGGAAAATTCACCAAGTCTTGTACCACTCAGATGTAGGGAGCTATTTTTTATTTAAAAAACAATATCATTTCGGGTGAAAAATTAACAGAGGATTTAGGTTAAAAATCACATCTATGAATTTCTGCTTCCTATTCTGCTGAATTATGGTTGTTGCTGCTCTTAATAAAAAACACTTACCTACACTTACCCCCGTCAAAAGACTCGGCAACAGGTTTCAACATGTACTTTTTTTTGTTTTTGAATATACGTACATGATTGTGTGAGTAGTTACACTGACATATCCACATCTAAGCAGTTCTTTCCATGGAGCTTGACAATGAATTGCTGAACAGAATTGAAGATATTTTGTACAATTGAATATCTTTCTAAAATAAAACATTGTTTAAATAAAACATGACATTTGGTTTTCAGTTGTCATTTTCCATTGGCCTGGCTGCTCTTTGACCTCGCACAGTGAGCCTATCTACATCTGTACAATATTAAAGACATCCTCTTTAAAATCCTCTAAAATATCTACTTCTATCTACTCATGACATGAGGAATCAAATATTCTTTTGACATATAAGAGGTCACTGTACTATAAAAACATACCAAAAACGTCCTCTTTAATTCACCTTATGCACCAGAGAAATTAGCGCTCAGCCATCATAAAGATTTTGTCTTTGAACTTCCGGTGTAGCATTTTCTATATAAATATCTATGGTGTTGATGTCAAAGAGTAATTAGCAAGTGAAGTGGATTTACAGGTTATAGAGTTGTTAAAAGCTATCATGAGTATTTTAAAGTGTTCAGGGGATGATAAAACAACTGGAAGAAGAGGCGGGAGATTTTAAAACAAGAGTACTTCATTCATAAATACACAAGATCCTACCTTCACGCTGTGGATGTACTGATGTGCCCCCGATGTGCTCATGAAACTCCAAGAGACAACACAAAGTCATTAAAAATATCTCTGTACGACACCTCTGACCATCTTCTCATGTCATTCACCCATCACCCATCATATAATTAATGTGAGTAGATTTTTTAAATCTTAAAACGGGACGGGGGAGGAGTGCTACTGTATTCATACACACACATACATATGTGAAAGTGTACATTTTATTTTATATTCCATTCATAACTATTTTAATCACATTTAAGCCTTTTAAAAACATAGGGTGATAAGTACATTTTAAAAAGTACAAATGTAACTTTCTTTAATGTCATGAACTTGCATGTGTAGTAATACGAGCTGTCACTATTTGAAATTTCATGTCAACTACACATTTTAACAAGTTAAAACCTAAAAAAATAAGCAGAATTACATGTATTACAATTAAACGCTTGTATCATTAAAAAGTGCACACAAAAATGTGATCTGCCAGGTCCAATTTATATCTGAAGATGAACATTTACAGTGACAGAAAAAACACCTCATGTAGTAAAGGGGTGCAGTAGACTCACACCATCAACTCTTGGGGAAAAATACTTTCTATGCTCCCACAATCCATTTTGATCAACTCTACTCAGTAGCTTGAATACAATCCGGAAGTTAAAGGGGTCATGAAATGGAGAATTAAAATTTCCTTGATATTTGGACATATAAGAGGTAACTGTACTATAAAAACATACTGTACATTTCAGAACTCAAAACATGTTCCCCAGTCTAAAAAGAGCAATTATAGTGGCCACCCTGTTGAAACGTCTCATTTTGAAATCTGTCTGTTTGTGATGTCACGAAACATTGCTTATTTGTATTTACACATCCCACAACATGCATCATCGCACCCTTGGCCCCGCCCACTGGCGCACAGTTCAAGTCAAGAGAGCAGGCCTTGTGAGGCTAACTATTCCCAACATAACACCAAAGAGGGACCCATCGTGTCTATTTTTAATTATTTTGTATATGAACATGAACTACACTTTGACCACAAAAGACGCGATGTCAAGTTACAACTCTGCAATTCTCTCATTCAGCTGCTGCTGTCATGGATGCGTTCTTTCGCCCATCAGCGCCATTTTTAATTATTGGTGTATGTAAACATAGGACGTCTTTGACGATGGACGTCATGTACGATGGACGTTTTTGACCGTTTTGGTGTGTTTCCGGCGATGTGCACGTGCAGTGTGTGTGTGTGCGTCATTTCACAGTTCTCTGGACTATGATGTGTTTGTTTTTTGTTTTTTTCGCTCACATCAGCGTTGATTGTTTGTGAACCAATCATAATACGATTCAAGATTTGCGAAGGAACTGTTATTGAAGAATGGGGCAGTTAAAAACACTATTGGACCCGATCGCAAAACCGTAAGTAAAGTGTTTCATTCATGAATATTTCAAATGTCATGACTGTTTGATAGTTTACGGTGCCCTTTGTTAACAGTTGTGCTCGAGATGAACAGTTCAATATATTCAGATGCAATCTGTTGGATGTGCGTTATGTTTAAACCCTGAAATTTTGTTTTATAATGTTGAGGTTCATTCTCTTCCGATTGAGTTCACTGAATTTGAGGGGCTGCATGATGTTAGCCAATCAGAACAGAGGGCGTTTACTTTGAAGTTTTAAGGAGGCGCTTAGGCCAAAACCGAGCGTTTCAGACAGAGGGCCAAAAACAGGGTGGAAAATGATCATATATTACTAAATTGTGACTAGCGGTACAAGCACAACTTTTAAAAACACGTCTCATTCTGCTGCTGCTGCCAGTGACTGGGAGAAACACATGTTGTTCTGTGTGTAAACGAACATGGAAGATGTGAGATGTGAAGACCAGCGTCTCTGCTTTGGCCTGTTGAAGCCAGCTGAAGCACCCAACATCACCGTGGATTGTATTATGTTAACGTACTCAGAACATTTAATCGTGGATTGTATGTGTTTTCCGCTCATATCAGCGTAGACTGCTTGTGAAACAGTCACAATATGATTCAAGGTTTGCAAAGGAACAGTGAGTGTGACACTGATCTTATCGGCCAATAATGAAGCTACTTGGATGAGTGGTGAAAAGTCTAATCCAGGGGTGTCATGCACATATTTTGTTTTTTGAGGGGGCACTAAGGTCAGCCACCGCAACCCCCATAACATCCGCGGCAACAGAGGAACCATGTAAAACCAATTAATTCGTTTTTATTTGCTTAACACTGCACTTTCCCTTGGTGCTCGGACTTATGAATTGTATTCATAAAAGTATTCATAGACTTCTGCCACAGACGTTCCTTTTTACATGCAATAATCATTAAAAATCCACTTAAAAGCATCATGTCACACTTACTCTCTCTATTTTCTTCAGATGAGATTTCTGTGATGAAAGGCGATGAACTAATCCTGGACGTTCTCTAAACAGGTTTTCTGATCTGTATAAAGAGAGTGAGAGGCAAATATAATAGACATTTCATAAATTGCTTAAAGGAAAAAAAAAAAAAGTCAAACGAAACCGAAACTTACATTTTCTTTGGCTTCATTTTTGCCAAGACAGACTTCAAGGGTGAAGAAATACCCTTGGGAGTGAGGAATAAATGAGTAAAAGATGTTTGGTGCATTAGGCAGTTCTTGAGATCTATATACAGTTGTATATTGTTTTTATATTGTTTACAGAAAATTTTACCCAGAAAAGCTACAGAAACCTACATTTTACTTTGATAAGCTTTTGAGAAGTAATTTTCGACTTCATCTTCCCCAGGAAAAAGGATGTTCTTTGGTCTAATGAAGCACTTTATTAAATGATGGTTGGATATCATACATTTTCTCACACAGAAAAAAACAAAGATAAATTACATTCTCCTTCATTTGACTTCTATTGGAGAGTCCTCTGTCCCAGAGTCTGTGTGTCTTGCTTCATTGTAGTTATCTACAAAAAGAGGCCTGTCCCCATACAGTCCATTGTTTTGCACCGGTAACATGTCAGATTAATCAGTTTGACAGAACTCTGACATTACATGTGACATTATACAGTATGGCTATATGATATGCCAAGGTAAGATATTATTCTACATGTGTGGGACATGACATGTTTACTAATGAATACACAGATATATCGCTCGATTTGCCGACACAAACAGGTAAGATTGCACTAACCTGATGTGAATATTACAGCATGATGTCCATCCTTCTCCAGATTCTTCCTCATCTTTTATTGTCTTGACGAAATCTATTTTGTTTGGTGGACACATACAGTAAATTCATTTGTACATTATATTAAACTTTGTTTAATGCTTGTCATCTCATGTTGCTCCTGTTATTAGAAGTCCAATTACTCTCCATACCCAACTCAGATTTCCTGTTAGTCAATTTGCAATTACTTTCACTTCAGAGGAATTCAGATGTTTTGTGGCAACTGTTGCCTTTGTGTGCAGTGAAGCTCAAACAATCATATCCATTTGTGGTTTTGGTTATTATTCAGTTCAGCCGCAATCGTGCAATCTGTAAATGTCACCTATGTCATCTCTCTTTTTTTGTAACATAAACTTTATTAAATAAAAGGTGAATGTGTTACTAAGGGTTCTGCAGAAATAATGATTAACCCCCCCCCCCCCCCCCCCCACACACACACACACACACACACACACACACAAAAGAGGTCAGACCTGTTCTCACGTTTTCATAAATCGACAGGATGTAACCACATTTTTCATGCAATGAACAATCATGATTTCCTGACTGACTGCATTCCACTGCAACTAAAACCACAAAATGCAAAATAGAGTTAAAAATAACAAACCGACTAACACTATAACACTAAAAGATTTATCCTTCCAGACCCTTCTGATGCTAAGTCACAGTTAACAAGTTGATACGTTATTATCATTATCAAAACAAGACATAATAAAACATGAATGAGAGTTAAAATCGTATTTTGTTTAATAGAAAATGGGCTATTTTTTGCAATGTGCATTTTAAAACAAAAAAATTGATTTGTAAATCCCATTTATTATTGCACAGAGATACTTGTAGTATTTACTTCATGTCGGGATAGGCGGTATTTGTCGCCACCTGGTGGTCATGTCAGGTTAAGCGGTATTTGTCGCCACCTGGTGGTCATGTCAGGTTAAGCGGTATTTGTCTCCACCTGGTGGTCATGTCGGGTTACTGCAGCCACGCCTATCGGAAGCTTCCGCCCATCAGTTTGAAGTTACAAACATTATCATGGCGTCGGTGACTTTTCGCGACTGTTTTCTCTGTGTTTCAGCTTTGATAAACTTCATATTTGTCTTCGTGACCGGTGCAGACTTTGTTCGCTTCGTATCGTTTCGTGCCATCTATCACAACCTGAGCGGGGACGCGCATCTGTGTCGAGGTGAGCGAGCATAATTGAATCAAACAAAATAAACAGTGTTGATACAATAAGCTATTATTTTTTTTAAAACCGACCTACTAATTTTTTAAACAGTGTGCACATAGTCAGCGGTATGTAAATGAATTTAAATAAGCAGATTTTAGTTAGCTTTATATGAAATCGTAGTTAATTCAACTTTTGTGTTCAACTTGCTGCATGTACAAGCTTCTGGTTTTATTTAACATCACTCGATTATGGAATTTAATGCAATATCGAGCAACAGGCAGTGTTGTTTTTGCATGTGCATGACAATTAATAGTTATACTGAATTGTAAAGGTATTAAAGTTTTTGACAGCCTAAATGTAGAAACAGCATTTACTTTTGTATAGACAACTTCGTCTGACGTCATCACGGAACGTGTGAGTGAAGCGCGTGTTGCCCGGCTAGCTCAGTCGGTAGAGCATGAGACTCTTAATCTCAGGGTCGTGGGTTCGAGCCCCACGTTGGGCGGTTGATTTTTTAATTATTTTTATTTCTCTCTGTCTGTTCTCAGAGTCAAGTTCTTGGTCTGTGGCTCTGCGGGATGGTGTAGTGTTAAAGTCTGTCGCTGTGGATATTTTGCTCCTGGTTCTCTTCAGCGTTCAGCACAGTCTGTTGGCATGGGCTCCTGTTAAGAGAGCTTGTCAGAATGTTTTGGGTGTTTTATCCAGGACTGTGTACTGCTTCACCACTGCCACAGTACTGCAGGTAACTCTATTGTCTCTATATGTTCGAAATGGAATATACTATGTACTGTGTTCACTGTTTTAAGCATGTGAAACTGGATGCAGTATGCAACAATATACATTTTGCAATAATGTTTTTATTCTACTTTGCACATATTTTATTTTACTATATGGCTTATGTCACTGTACTGTTGATGTATGGTAAAGATCATGTTATAAATGTGTGTGGTATTTCGACTCTTGTTTTTAATTCATGTTTTAGTTCAGTATATATATATATATATATATATATATATATATACATAAAATTAATAAATATTATATAATTATTAATTTCACTAAACTAAGATGATATATATAAATTAAGAGACCTCTGCAAAATGATCAGTTTCTCTGGATTTACTATATATAGGTGTGTGTTTGATTAAAATGTACATTTTAGTTTTATTCTATAAACTACTGATTAGGGGATCACCTGAACCAAATCTTATTTAACGTGGAAAAGTATAAAAACCATTGCTGTGGTCATCACTATCCTCTTGCAATAGGACCAGCTGGTTGGCAAAAACAGTGCTAGTTAAAAAGGCTCCTGGGGCAGCGCTGAAGTCGTGCAAAACTAGAAAAAAGCCCTTCATCAATGAGAAGCAAAGAAGAGCCAGAATGAGGTTTGCAAAAGACCATAAGGATTGGACCGTAGAGGACTGGAGTAAGGTCATCTCTGATGAGTCCAATTTTCAGCTTTGCCCAACACATTGTCAACTAGTGATTAGACGGAGTCCTGGACAGGCCTACAAGCCACAGTCTCTCGCATCCACTGTGAAATTTGGTGGAGGATCGGTGATGATCTGGGGGTGCTTCAGCAAGGCTGGAATCGGGCAGATTCATCTTTGTGAAGGATGCATGAATCAAGCCATGTACAAGGTTATCCTGTAAGAAAACTTGCTTCCTTCTGCTCTGACAATGTTCCCCAACTCTGAGGATTGGTTTTTCCAGCAGGACAATGCTCCATGCCACACAGACAGGTCAATCAAGGTGTGGATGGAGGAGCGCCGGATCAAGACCCTGTCATGGCCAGCCCAATCTCCAGACCTAAACCCCATTGAAAACCTCTGGAATGTGATCAAGAGGAAGATGGATGGCCACAAGCCATCAAACAAAGCCGAGATGCTTGAATTTTTGCGCCAGGAGTGGCATAAAGTCACCCAACAGCAATGTGAAAGACTGGTAGAGAGCATGCCAAGACACATGAAAGCTGTGACTGAAAATCAGGATTATTCCAGCAAATATTGATTTCTGAACTCTAAGTCAAAACATTAGTATTGTGATGTTTATAAATGAATATGAACTTGTTTTCTTTGCATTATTCGAGGTCTGAAAACACTGCATCTTTTTTGTTATTTTGACCAGTTGTCATTTTCTGCAAATAAATAATCTAAATAACAATATTTTTATTTGGAATTTGGGAGAAATATTGTCAGTACTTTATAGAACAAAACAAAAATGTTCATTTTACTCAAACACATAACTATAAATAGTAAATCCAGAGAAACTGATCATTTTGAAGTAGTCTCTTAATTTTTTCCAGAGCTCGCTCGCTCTCTCTCTCTCTCTCTCTCTCTCTCTCTCTCTCTCTCTCTCTCTCTATATATATACACACACCGATCAGCCACAACATTAAAACCACCTGCCTAATAATGTGTAGGTCCCCCTCGTGCTGCCAAAACAGCACCAACCCGCATCTCAGAACAGCATTCAGAGATGATATTCTTCTCAGCACAATTGTACAGAGCGGTTATCTGAGTTACCGTAGACTTTATCAGTTCAAACCAGTCTGGCCATTCTCTGTTGACCTCTCTCATCAACAAGGTGTTTCCGTCTGCAGAACTGCCGCTCACTGGATGTTTTTTGTTTTTAGCACCATTCTGAGTAAATTCTAGAGACTGTTGTGTGTGTGAAAATCTCAGAAATACTCAAACCCGCCCATCTGGCACCAACAATCATGCTACGCTCCAAATCACTGAGATCACATTTTTCCCCATTCTGATGGTTGATGTGAACATTAGCTGAAGCTCCTGACCCGTATCTGCATGATTTTATGCACTGCAGCCACACGATTGGCTGATTAGATAATCGCATGGGTGATTGTTGGTGCCAGACGGGCTGGTTTGAGTGTTATTTGGCAGGCGGTTTTAATGTTGTGGCTGATCAGTGTGTGTGTGTGTGTGTGTGTGTGTGTGTGTGATATATATATATATATATATATATATATATATATATATATATATATATATATATATATAATTTTATTTTAGAGAAATATTCTAGTAAGTTAAAATATAAGAGGCATAATTAACCATAAATAATAATGTAATTATTTATGTCTTGTTGTGTTGGACTAATGACATTTTCTTGTGTGACTTTGTTGAGTTTCTTTGTATTGCATTTCAGTAAATTGCACTTCCTATAATAACAATTAAATCTCCTTCAAATTCTAATTCCAACTCATAAATTGAAAAGGAGCCAATTCTAAATTTTGACCAACCCTGCTGTACAGTATGAAAATCTTAAGAAGTTATCTAGTTATCCAAAGATGACTTTTTAAGATTACTTAAATATTATATCTGTGATTCTCTTTTCTGGAGCTGGAAGATAATGCATTTCATTGCCTGTAAATACTGCTGCATGTTTGTGCATTTGATAAACTTCGGCTCGACTTACTCTGTAAATGGTAGTTTGACATTCTGACCATAACCTCCTACAATTCAATTATAACTCATAATTGTGATATAAATTAAGTAAAATATCTTCCCCTAACTGTAATTTTGTTCTTTGTTTAGATATTGATGCGCTGTTGGCAGCCAGTAACCAGTGCCCCTTGTCTGTGGTCAGTGCAAAGTGCACCGTGGGACATCTGGTTCCCCCTCATTTGTTTTATCTTACACTTCCTGTGCTGGGCCATAATCTGCAGTATCCTGCTCATATTCGACTATCCTGAATTATTAGGCATCAAACAGGTACTGCAAATCTACATTTGTCATCTCAAGCACTGTTATTTGCTGCATCTGACGTAGAACTTTATAATTCACATTCCTCAACTTTTAATATTTATTTCTGTCCTTTTACACTTTTAAAAATGCAATCTTTTTTCTCCATTTGTTCTGTCTCAGGTGTATTATGATATTTTGGGTCTAGGTGACCCGCTGTCTCTTAAGTCTCCTCGCGCCCAGCGGCTTTTCTCTCACCTGAGGCATCCGGTCTGCGTGGAGCTGCTCATGGTTCTTTGGGTTCTTCCCACCTTTCCGTTGGACCGGCTCTTGCTGGCTGTTTACCTGTCCGTTTACCTGGTGCTCGCGCACTCTCTGGACACTCAAGATTGCACGTATCTCAACCGACAGCTCCAGACCAAGCTGCAACTCTTCTCTTCACCACTAGTGGGCAGTCAAACCAATAATAACATCCAGAAGCAAGACTGAGTAAACAAGAGAAGTTTATTAGAAATAATGTTATTAGATTACTGGAAGAGATTTTCATGTTTTGTTTTACAACATAAATTACACAAAAGGCGAATTCCAATAGAAAGTGAACATCCCTATGCCCTACTCACTCTGAAGGACAGAGCTCTGGATGTGGGCACTTTGAAGGGAGCATGGCATTACTATATGAATGTACCCTTCACTAACCACAAGGATGTTCGTTTTCATGCTAGACAAATCGGTAAGCCATTGTAGTCCTTGTGTAGCAACTTGTTAGCAACTTACGTTTAAAAGGGTCATGAAGTATTTTAGTAATATATGATAATTTTCCACCCCGTTTTTGGCCCTCTGTCTGAAACGCTCGGTTTTGGCCTAAGCACCTCCTTAAAACTTCAATGTAAACGCCCACTGTTCTGATTGGCTAACATCATGCAGCCCCATAAATTTAGCAAACTCAATCGGAAGAAAATGAACCTCAACATTATAAAACAAAATTTCAGGGTTTACACATAACGCACATCCAACAGATTGCATCTGAATATATTGAACTGTTCATCTCAAGCACAACTGTTAACAAAGGGCACCATAAACTATCAAACAGTCATGACATTTGAAATATTCATGAAAGAAACACTTTACTTGTTTTTAACTGCGCTGTCCTTCAATAACAATTCCTTTGCAAAGCTTGAATCGTATTATGTCTGTTCACAAGCAATCCAAACGAACACATCATTGTCCAAAGAACAGTGAAATGACGCACAAACGCACTGAGGTGCACATTGGCGGAAAGACACCGAAACGGTCAAAGACGTCCATCGTACATGACGTCCATCGTCAAAGACGTCCTATGTTTACATACACCAACTATTAAAAATGGTGCTGATGGGTGAAAGAACGTGTCCATGACAGCAGCAGCTGAATGACAGAATTGCTTCTCCCTTTCAGAGTTGTAACTTGACATCGCATCTTTTAAAACCGGCGAGGTGCATGGCAGCGGTCAAAGTGTAGTTCATGTTCATATACAAAATTATTAAAAATAGACCAGATGGGTCCCTCTTTGGTGTTATGTTAGGAATAGTTAGCCACACAAGGCCTGCTCTCTTGACTTGAACTGTGCACCTGTGGGCGGGGCCAAGGGTGCGATGACGCATGTTGTGGGATGTGTAAATACAAATAAGCAATGTTTCGTGACGTCACGAACAGACAGATTTCAAAATGAGACGTTTCAGCAGGGTGGCCACTATAATTGCTCTTTTTAGACTGGGGAACATGTTTTGAGTTCTGAAATTTACAGTATGTTTTTATAGTACAGTTACCTCTTATATGTCAAGGAAAATTTAATTCTCCATTTCATGACCCCTTTAAGGTATGACGGTGTAATTTATGTTTAGGAACAAAAAAATGAAAGTTTCTTTTAAGTAATTTTAATTACAAACCTTTTACTCAGAAATTGAAAACCACTTTTCTAAAAATCCATTCGAGGTTCTCGAGCAACCCTTTGTAAATTAAGCCTAAAGAAGATCAAAACTAATGAAAGAAGGAGACCATTTCTTGCTAAAATAATTGCATACTTTAAGGGCTGCACATGCAAAAAAAAAATGCTTCATTTTTTCCTATTTGTACAAGTTTAACTCAGGGACTAATTATTACGTTGGCATGCTCTGGGCACGGATACCTCGCACCATGCCTATGTAACTGGTCCTGCTTGACCCGCTCCGAGTGGGATTCGAACCGGCGTCAGCTGGCATGGGAGACGGGTGCACTAACGAGGTGGCTAAAGGCTATGGCCTGTAGCGTCAGTCACTAGTGTGCCTCTTGAAGCCAGGGGAGTGAAGTTTACATACCGAACAGCTATCACGAACCAGCTGGCTCCTGTTACACATACACATTGGGACACGTCCTCATTTCAAGTGTATATTAAATGTCACAAAACCAACCAGCATATTTTCTAAAAGCACTCTTAATTACACAAATATTTGAATTATAATTTGCCAAGTAATACAACAACTGCCAAAGCAATCATGTGACAAAGTGTTCGACATTGTCTGAAAGAATAACTAGTTGTAAAATTAAAAACATAAAACACTGTTCTAGTAAATATGAAAAGCGTCTGCAGCTCATCAGTGCCCCCTGCTGGTTTGGGGCCTTGTGCATATGTCTGGCAGGTGCCATTCTGTTAAAGCAAAATAGTTAGGTTTTATCTTTTTAATTGTTTATTTTCATAAGATCTATCATGTATTGTTAGTGTGCTGAAGAAGAGCTGATGCATTTTGGCCACAGGTGAGGAGCACAGGTAAAAGGTCATGAGATTAATCGCTCTAGCAACTGTTTAGCCCTGACCTTACTCATTAAGAAAGGGCAAAACACACGCATACATGCTACATGCACACGCATGCCACAAACAAACCAATGAGCTGTCAGTTTAATACAAATAAAAAAATGAAAGATTGGAGGGTTTTTATTTTATTGGCAGCATAATGCTTTATGATTTTATTATAAGGATAGTTTAATTTTCCTTTAAGTAGAAATATATGAATAAATAAAATGCATTTCTTTCGTGGAACACAAAAAGAGATGAATGTTAGTCACTGTTCACTTTCATTGTATAGTGAACATTCTGCCTAAACATCTAATTTTGTGTTCCACTGAAGAAAAAAAGGCATGCAGCTTTGGAACAACATAAGGGTGAGTAAATGATGACATATTTTTTTTTTTTTTATCTATGAAGCGGGTTTACTTGCTTGGGGTACTAAACCAAAATCCAGTAAGTGCCAATAACATAAATGCCAGTGCTTTTAGCATCACATGAGAGGTCAGCAACTATATGCAGCACATTTCTGTAAATGGGGTATATGCGTGTTACATATTTAGGTAAGTCTGGGTGACAAACATCCTGTGCACTTCATTATGTGTCATAACACTGGAAAACATGCATTTCATTTTGTATTTGAACTTGTATATCGACATTGGTCAGTAAAATTGAATTTTTTTTTTAAAGAGTTGTAAAGAAACAGTTAAATAATTGCACTGTTATTAGAGCGATTACATTTTTTTTCTGTATCATGTTGTGTATTTTAAGAGTTTGTCACGCCATCTCTGCCTTTTAAAAAGCCACTAGTATCACATTGTAAATGTTAATTAAATAAAATACTGAGACATTTTAAATGTATGTATTGTTGTTTTAAATTTTTTTTAAATGTATTTTCCAGCAAGTAGTTGATAAATAACGTCTATGAATGTTTTATTTTATTAAAATAAAAAATGTTACATTTTATGTATAAGGAAAAAAAATATATGTTTAAGCATCTTTTAGATTTTTGCAGTTCTCTTTAATGGCCTTGCAGTGTGACAAATAAATCATTTAAAGAACAAAATTCCATTTAATTATTAAATTGATTTCGTAAGTGGAGTCTTTTTATTATTTATTATATTATATTATATACTGATAATGATAACCTGTGATGATTTGATGGGATTTCTGTTAAAAGTGATTGATCAGTCAGAAGTGTTTGAACTGTAATGTTGTGCTGGTACTTGTTAATTCCTGCGAGTCCGTCACCTCGCGTAACTCTGCCGTTAACGTCTCTGGTTTTCGGGGATGGATGTAGAGGAGGAGGAGGAGGAGGAGGTGGGTGGCAGACGGCAGTCTTAGTTAAACATCTTTTCTTGGCCAATATGGTGCGTGTGCCTGTGATTCTCCTGCTAGAGTTTAATGTTATTATGGGATTACAGTCCTGCACCACTAAAGCTGGTAACATTTACTTTAGCCACGCTCCGATTCACTGGACCGAAATATGAATAAACAAAAGATTGTTGCTGTAAATGAAGTGTTAGGAAGGTTGCTGCTTCTCTCTTGCAGGGATTGATGGAATTGCCGGGACTTTTATTGCCTCTTATTGGAGTTTCACAGATGGAAAAGATGAACATAGATCGAGTGGAAACAAGGAAAACTTTATTCCAGTGAATCGGGAATCAAGACTTCTAGCTTAATCTTATCAGAAGCTGTAATATATCTGGGGGGGTTGGTAAGAAAAATTATTTATTATTATTTCTTAATTATTGTCTGTTTAGAACCACCATATCAAAGTAAATTAATAGACATCATACTGCAGAGAGGAGTTCATAACAGTGGATCTTGGCCCCAAAAGCTTGTCTCAGTTTATGGGGCAGGAATGAATTTATTTTAGTAAACTCCTCTTTGTAATTAATTCAAGAAATATTTTGTATTTGACAGGAACTCTTAAAAATGTCTAAATGTCATTACATTAGATAATACAAAAGATCAAAGCAAGTGTTATCTATGCTCAAATGCTGCTCTATGTATCTTTTCTCAGAACTAACTTCACTTTTCTGAGCCATTTTTGCTCATCCAGTGACTTCTTATCAACTGTCTTGGTGATTTTTATTGGATGTATAAAGTCAGTTACCCTCAAGTTCAAACAGGTGTCCTAGCAGAGTAACCACAAATTAATTAATACAATAAACTGATATTAATCTCTGTAAAGCTGCTTTGAAGATATTTGTACTATATGTATATGTATACTGACTTAGTTCAGCATGTTAACTATGGATTTGACAATCACAAAGTGTCCACATTTTTTTGCCTATATTTTAAATGCTTTATCAAACTTGCTTGAAATGTGTGTTTTTGCTATCTTTAAAATAAATGGTGTTTGCTTTGATATTTTGTTATCTAATGCAATTAAATTTACAATATACATTTTGTTTCTTAAGTATCCAAATATTTCTTGGGGCCTGTTTTATCTGTTTATGAGTTTGAGACAGCATGTGTATCTCAAAGAAAAGAAAATGGGGCTCCTTTTTGTTTAAGTAATCCAAGCAAATGTACTGTTTTTTGAACAGGCCTCCCAGATGTCCCTGAAGGAAAACACAACTTTTTGATCAACAAAACAGCACTGTTTCATCGAGTACAGCATAGTGATGTCCCTATCCGCCCTACCGGAATGGAAGCTGCTTCTGCTGGAGCGAAAGCGAAGAGAGGAAGGCGAGAAAGAGAGAAGAGAGAGAGAGGAGGAGGAGAGGTTGGCAAGCATGCCTGCCTGGAAGCGAGAGATCATCCAAAGAAGGAGGGTGAAGCAGGATGAAGGTAGAGAGAGAGACAGAGACAGAGAGGGAGGAAAATATACACCAGATGTCCTGGGCATCACTGAGGACATAGTGACCGAGCAGATCTACAATAAGCTTACATCTCATCTCCAGACTGACTCTGGGTCTAAAGCACAAAATCAGGTATCAAAAGAAACCATCAGCCCCATCCGACACAACCCCTTCATCCGCTCTGAGAACAGTTGGAGGAGAGACAACAGGAGAGAAGTAATCAGAGATGCAGAAACTGATTATAAAAAGGCAGATAATAACATGGGGAGAGAAAGAAATAGAGAAATAGAGAAAGAAGGAGGTAGATGTCAGGAGAAGGAGTTTTGGAGAGGACAAGAAAGAGAGATGTGGGTAGAAAATAGAGGAAATAAAAGTGAAGGAAGAGAAAGAGACAGAAATATTGTGAGAGAACGGGTAAAAGAATGCAGAGAGGTAAATGGTAGCACGTCTCTCTTTCCTGCAGTCACAGGTCTTTGTACAATCAATGCAGACAACATTATTATCATTGAGAAAGACCAAAATGGTAAGGAAAGACTGGATAAAAGGGAGAACGCTAGAGAAAAGGAGGCACAGGAGGAAGAGAAAAGGATGAGGATGGATTTGAGGGAGTTTCTGGCTGGTGGAGGAAGCGTGACAGAGATTAGGGCATCAGAAGTTCTAATTATTAAACCCCCCATTACAGAGGGGAAACCAGGAGAAGAGATTGCTGTGGTGCAAGAGAGAGGGATCAGCAAAGAATGTTTAGTAGGGAGCAAAAGAGACAGAGTGAGACAGAGCATGTGGAGAAAAGAGATAGATCAAGTTCCAGCTTGTGAGACCTTGACGTCAAAGACAGTCATGCAAAGAGTAGAGAGAATCCCGAACTACAAGAATAGAGGAGCTGCAGAGTGTAGTGGTCGGGTCAGTCAGCTTCTTAGTAAATTCGGCGAACACCCCAAACCCCCAATGAGGTCCAAGAGCACGGACTGCTTTAACCGGCCTGGCAAGAACCGGGCCAGATACAGCACAGGAGACCTGTTTGTACAAGTGGAGCAGAGTAAAGAGGAAGAGGGCACAAGGCCTACGTTCAGAGGTGTTCCCAAACGTTCCTTTAGCTTCTCTGACCGTGTAGTGTGCCACCAGGGGAACGGAGAATGTGAGGAGGACATAGAGTATAAGGTGGTGGAGAGGATGTACTCTGACCGCAAGGTTAAACCACACGTGATGGTTTCGGGCACCAACCAGTCAGGGAGTGAACCAAAGGTCACAAGGCGATGGGGGCGGCCCAAATATGGTGAACAGGAGGTGTTGCATGATAAAACACAGAAAGAGAGGAATGACTCTGTTTGTGGAGAGATGGAGGTACGGATGTCAAGTGTAGACAGACAAGAGGATTTCAAAGTGGCCTCCATCAAAATCCCTGAAGGCATCACATTCGCTCGTCGAATTCCTATCAAACAGGACAGGAGGGAAAGCAGCTTAGAAAGAGAGAGCAAGAGAGTGAGAGAGGAGAATGAAAGTGAGATACAGAGATACAAGAGGAAAGAGAATGAGAGAGAGACAGTGGAAAGACATACATACATAGAATTTCAAACTGAAGCAAAAGCAAAATCCAAGAGGAAGTGGGATCAGGAGGACATAACTGTGGCCTTAGAACAATCCCACGGTAAATATATTCCACTCGCAGATGACAGCATGGATTACAACACAACAATAGATTACTCTATAGACACCCGAAGCCAAGGAGTCCCCACTCTCTCTGTAGATTCCTGTCTGCTGTCTGCAGCTTATTGTGGACAAAGACAAGCCTCAGCCCAAGCCGCCCTCTCCCAGCACACAGAGGATCTGCTCTGTAAAATAGAAAGTGTCCAGATGGATAGAGAGCTCAAGAGGTCAGGGCAGATGTCACATGGAGAAACAGATATGATCTCTGGTGAAATAAATGAACATCTGAACACTTCTCACACTCAAAAAGAGCATCAACTGTATCAGAAAGTACCAGAACAAGCCACTGAGGAAAGTCATTTTACCTCCCAGACCCCTCAACAGGTTCAGAGCAAATCCTGCACACAGGAGGAAGTCACCATTCCCAGAACAGTGTTTTATGGAATCGATATATCACCAGAGAGGAGAAGGACAATTCTCCCCACAGATAATGTACAGATTGCTGGTGAAGGAGGAGTGGAGAGGAGAGGGAGCTGGAAGGCTGGCCCATCTTTGACCCGAGTGGAGTCTCTGAGAGAGAGAATCCGGCAGCGAGAGGAGAAGAGGCAAAAAAGTAGAGAGACAGAGGAAAGAGAGAAGATGGAGGCCAAAGTGATGGATGACAGAGAAAAGGACAGGGCAGTAGTAGAACAAACTATGAGAGAAGTGGCACAGTATCAACAGGAAAAAAACACATTGCAGACTCTCAAACATTTTGAAGTCACACAGGAAGTTAGCATGGCAAAGTCAAGCCCTCAACTTCCTGTTCCTGTTTCTCGGTCGATCTTGCAATCAGCCTCGACAGAAAGAGAAGTCAGGGAGATCTCCAGAGACGTATCTGAAACAGGGAGAGAGACAGCACACCATGTAGAGAGTGGAACATTTGGCATTTGGAGAAGACCGGACACTGACAGAGCATACGAAAGAGAGAGAGAGGAAGAGCTGTTAGAAGAAAACTATCTTCCTCCCTCTCCCTCTCCCTCCCCACCTCTTTCAGACTCACTAGACGTCATGAGTCGGATCTATAACCTCAAAACGGTGGGCTCTAGGACTGCGGTGTGTATCGGTGAAAGGGCCGCTGATATTCCAACACACAGTGGTAAGATACAGGGGCAATACAACCCCATCAGACACGCTTCATCTCCGGACGTTCTGCCAGAAACTGCCAAACTGTGGAATCATGGGATGATTAGAGATGGTGACACAACTGAGACAGTGGATTCGACAGGTGTTCAGATGGTACAGCATCAGGTAGAACGGCTGCAGCTTAAGGAACAGGAAGCAGAATGTGGTTCCCACAACATCAGAAAGGCACAGTCCAGCATTCAGAGTAGTCTGGCTACAGAACAGGAGGTAAGGATGCCCGAAGGTCAGAAGAGACCAGACATTCTCAGAGAGATGCAAATATCACAAACAACTACAAGCCCAAGATTTCCACAAGCCCAACAGAAAATCCAGAGGTCGCATCCCAAATCTGAGCAGCTCAGGACATTCACAGTCAAAGCCCAGAACACCCAATCAACAGAGATCTCTCCAAAGCCCTCAGAACAAGGCAACAACTTTCCATCATCCTCTTCTCCCTGCACCCCATCTCCATCCCCATCTCCACCTCTCTTTTCCATCAGGAGTGCCTCAGGTGGACCAGGAAAGAGAGGAACTACCATCACAATCACCCCCAGGAGACCTGGAGGAGCATCCCCTTCTGGAGGGACCCCCTTTCCCTCCAGAGCAGCACCTCAGGGCCCAGCACCCACACCAGCCTCAAGTGGTACCATGGAAGCAGGAAAAAAGAGGTATCCCACAGCGGAAGAGATTGAGGTGATCGGAGGGTACCAGAACCTTGAGCGGTCATGCTTGGTAAAGAGCAGAGGGACACTGAAAGCTGTGAGTAAATAGATCTGGGTTTGCTTGACATTTACAATGAAATGCTGTGCTGATAATATCAGGGTAATGCAAAACTGTGCAGAACATGCTACGATTAGACCCTGAGATATTTATTATTTAAATATTTTGGGTTATGGGTTATTGGGGATCCCACTTTGTAACATGACAATGACCCAAGACAGGAATCAAAGTGAGTGATCTTTCATTAGCTGGGTTAAAACATCTCTGTAGCCTTTGATTGTGACCAAAGCAGTTACTCAGCTTTAAGCCTGGATTAGGCTTATCTGTCACGCCATCACAGATCACAGCTGAAGACACAGTCACTCAGCCTAAGTTTACACATTCAACTGCAGCAAAAGACCAGCATCAGAAAATGCTTTTGCAAAATAGGTGCCTTCATAATCATCATTAATCATTAATCTACTGCAGAACACGTCATACACAAACTATTCCTAAAATCTGTAAAATGGCTGACTTCCTTTTCATTTCTACTAAAACAAAGCCATTATTAATGTTAAGACACTATTTTCTGTAAATTTCCTTTCAAACAATCTGTTAGCACTATACAAATAAAAATGACTTGACTGGCTCCTGACCAGGCTGAATGTCTATGAATAGACTGAGGTTAATCTATTCCAGTCGTGCCTTCTCCTATACCTTTCACCCTGACACTGTGCCATCTGAGCTAGACACAGGTTTGTTTAGAATGACCCAGGGCAGCAAATGATGTATTAAGTCTACAATAGAAAGTTAATTAAACCAGTTTGATTTGACCTTGATAGAAAATAACTACAGAGCATAATTGTACAAGTGTATAGAATAAATATACAACTGCAAATCTCTATATAATTGTCACATTTAGTTTAATAAGTTAATGTTAGCCACCAAGGGTTAACTACCATCGAGTTTAGGGTTACGTAGGCCAAGTGGTTAAAGCGATGAACTACATCATGATGGGTGTTGTAGCTCAGTGGCTTAAGCTTAGGGCTAGGTAATTAGTTACTGGTTCAAGCCCCATAAGGAGCAAGCTGTAAGCTATCACTATTGTGTCCTTGAGCAAGAAATTTACCCTAGGTTTACTGTAAGTTCATTTTTACATTTATATAGTATTATTATACTTTTTTCTCATCTCAGTTTGGTCACAAGCCATTTATGATGGCAGCTGATTAAGCAGCAAGTATCATTGGCATTGATCTGACACCCCTTGAGCCCGGAAACCACAAACATAAGCACCTTCCTCTGCCTGGTGTGCACTCACACTGCCACATGCTTGGCTTCCCCTGACTGTCTTTGTCTGCAGTTAACCCCTTCTGATGCAGAATAAACTGACGCATGCAATCCTGGAAACTTTTACTTCTGGCAAACTCTGTATCACAACTTTCAGCAGAGTTTGCCATTTTAAATATGTTTGTAAGAGATATTTAATTGTGCTGTAATATTTCAGTGTGTGATTTTATGACAGCGCTTGTTTTCATCAAACAAAGCTTTTTGGAATAAGTGGGACATGGCAAACACAAACTAATCAGCAGAGCAGAAAGAGAGACAAAGAGGGAATTAGCTAATTTGGCAGGGTTCTCCCAGGAACAGAAGAATAACCTTTCAGTGTAGTTTGGTTTTCACAGTGTTATAATAGAGCAGTATCTATGCATTGTGGCAATTAGCATGAGCACATACAGCAACTTCTGCTATCATTTGGAGTCAGCTATACATGCAGTGAACACAATGATGAAAGTGGATAAACCTGGACCACAAGCATTTGTGATTATATATGTTTAAGAAGTCTCATGACAGCTCTTTGGCTACTTCCTCCTCAGTGCTGTCTCACTTCCTGTAGCACAAACAGAAGAAAAGGCATTAATCTAACAGCAGACTAACCCTATTTTGTCAGTTTATCAAAATCAACTAATTCTAGCATACCACGTGACTGACAATATCACATGTTAATCTATTTTGTTCAGGAAGGACCAAGTTTGAACAGTTCTACTTTACTGGCCCATAGTAGCTTCTCTACAGTGTTTGTGTGTATGGGTTTCTTTGCTTCATTACCCTAGTTTACATTTGACCTCATCTGATATTCCTCTTCATAATTTCACACGTTAACTGAGTTTGATAGAGAGTTTTATGTTCTGTAACTGTAGAACTCGTAGAGTCCTGCAATAATTTTTACTGATGGAATATAAGCTCATTAAGGGCTGTTTTTTAGATTTATAGTCTGATGATCAGAGATTTTCTTAAAGGGCTCCAGTTGTGGATCTTAAAGAACAGTTAAAACAAAAATGAAAATTCTGTTGATCCAAACCCATTCGATTTTCTTTCTTCTGTAGACCACTAAAGAATATATTTTGAAACTGTCCAAGCTCTTTTTCAAACAACAGAAGACAGTGAAACTCCAAAAAGCACCATAAAAATGTTCTATACTAAACATTGCACCAGGATTGATGATGTCAAATCATACATGACATGTGAGGTTTGAATATGAATAAGATTTCAGAGCTACAGGGAGTAACTTAAATTGTGGTCTGTTCCTTACGCAAAGCTATTGCATGGCTTGGCACATAGTGCACAAGCACAGACCGTTTATATGATTCTTTTATAGCTTTTTATCCTTGTCAGACTTGACAGACACTGGTCACTGTCTACTTTTGTTTTTCCTTTTGTGCTTTACAGAAGAAAGAAAGTCAGGTGAGTTTGGAGGAATAAAAGGGTGAGTAAATGATGACATAATTTCCATGTTTGAGTGAACTATCCCATTCAACAGCCTCAGAGATGTATAAAACACAAATTGAGTTATAGGAGAACAGACTCCTGTGGTGTGTTGCCTGTGGCCAGTTTGACGTCATTCCTGATGGATTGCCTTCACTGGCTCCTAATCTCTCAGTGGGGGGTCATTCTACACTTTCCTAATTTAAACCTTAAGCCACTACCACCCCCCCGTTCAGAGCTGAGCATGTTTGTGCTTAGCAGATTCTGGTTAGGCTTGCTGTTTCCAAGCTGAATTGGCTTCTTCTTTGACTCATAAATCAACCCCTCTGAACCCACTGTTCTTAGACTTGATTTTTGTTTCTCGCATTTCTCAGTTTGACTCTGTATCTCACTCTTTGTATTGTACTCTCACTCTTATGTACTTAATTCTTGTTTAA
Source organism: Myxocyprinus asiaticus (assembly GCF_019703515.2). Taxonomy (NCBI): domain Eukaryota; kingdom Metazoa; phylum Chordata; class Actinopteri; order Cypriniformes; family Catostomidae; genus Myxocyprinus; species Myxocyprinus asiaticus. The sequence continues at coordinate 42,750,758 of NC_059377.1, read as the reverse complement.
GTACTCTTCTACATTTAACTCTTCTGTATTGGACTCTTCTGTATCTCACTCTTCTGTATTGGACTCTTCTGTATCTCACTCTTCTACATTTGACCCTTCTGTATCTCACTCTTCTACATTTGACCCTTCTGTATCTCACTCTTCTACATTTGACCCTTCCGTATCTCACTCTTCTACATTTGACCCTTCTGTATCTCACTCTTCTACATTTTACTCTTTTGTATCTCACTCTTCTACATTTGACCCTTCTGTATCTCACTCTTCTACATTTTACTCTTTTGTATCTCACTCTTCTACATTTGACCCTTCTGTATCTCACTCTTCACATTTGACGCTTCAGTATCTCACTCTTCTACACTTGACCCTTCTGTATATCATTATTCTGTATTTGACTCTTCCGTATCCCACTCTTCTATATTTTACTCTTTTGTATCTGATACTTCTATATCTCACTTTTCAACATTTGACGCTTCCGTATCTCACTCTTCTACATTTGAATCTTCTGTATCTCACTCTTCTACATTTTACCCTTCTGTATCTCACTCTTCTACATTTGACCCTTCCGTATCTCACTCTTCTACATTTGACCCTTCTGTATCTCACTCTTCTACATTTGACCCTTCTGTATCTCACTCTTCTATATTTGACACTTCTGTATCTCACTCTTCTACATTTGACCCTTCTGTATCTCACTCTTCTACATTTGACCCTTCCGTATCTCACTCTTCTACATTTGACCCTTCTGTATCTCACTCTTCTATATTTGACCCTTCTGTATCTCACTCTTCTACACTTGACCCTTCTGTATCTCACTCTTATACATTTTACTCTTCTGTATCTCACTCTTCTACATTTGACTCTTCTGTATTTCACTCTTCTACACTTGACCCTTCTGTATCTCACTCTTCTACATTTGACTCTTCTGTATCTCACTCTTCTACATTTGAATCTTCCATATTTCACTCTTCTGCATTTTAAGCTTCTGTATCTCACTCTTCTACATTTGACCCTTCTGTATCTCACTCTTCTACATTTGACCCTTCCGTATCTCACTCTTCTACATTTGACTCTTCAGTATCTCACTCTTCTACATTTGACCCTTCTGTATCTCACTCTTCTACACTTGACCCTTCTGTATCTCACTCTTCTACATTTGACCCTTCTGTATCTCACTCTTCTACATTTGACGCTTCCGTATCTCACTCTTCTACATTTGAATCTTCTGTATCTCACTCTTCTACATTTGACCCTTCTGTATCTCACTCTTCTACATTTGACTCTTCTGTATCTCACTCTTCTACATTTGACTCTTCTGTATCTCACTCTTCTGCATTTTAAGCTTCTGTATCTCACTCTTCTACATTTGACCCTTCTGTATCTCACTCTTCTACATTTGACCCTTCCGTATCTCACTCTTCTACATTTGACTCTTCAGTATCTCACTCTTCTACATTTGACCCTTCTGTATCTCACTCTTCTACACTTGACCCTTCTGTATCTCACTCTTCTACATTTGACCCTTCTGTATCTCACTCTTCTACATTTGACGCTTCCGTATCTCACTCTTCTACATTTGAATCTTCTGTATCTCACTCTTCTACATTTGACCCTGCTGTATCTCACTCTTCTACATTTGACCCTTCTGTATCTCACTCTTCTACATTTGACTCTTCTGTATCTCACTCTTCTACATTTGACCCTTCCGTATCTCACTCTTCTACATTTGAATCTTCTGTATCTCACTCTTCTACATTTGACCCTTCTGTATCTCACTCTTCTACATTTGACCCTTCCGTATCTCACTCTTCTACATTTGACCCTTCTGTATCTCACTCTTCTACATTTGACCCTTCTGTATCTCACTCTTCTACATTTGAATCTTCCGTATCTCACTCTTCTACATTTGACCCTTCTGTATCTCACTCTTCTACATTTGACCCTTCTGTATCTCACTCTTCTACATTTGACTCTTCTGTATCTCACTCTTCTACACTTGACCCTTCTGTATATCATTATTCTGTATTTGACTCTTCCGTATCCCACTCTTCTATATTTTACTCTTTTGTATCTCACTCTTCTACATTTGACCCTTCCGTATCCCACTCTTCTATATTTTACTCTTTTGTATCTGATACTTCTATATCTCACTTTTCAACATTTGACTTCCATATTTGATTCATCTGTATCTCACTCTTTTATACATGACTTCTATATTTAACTATTTTTTTTACCTCACTCATCTATGTTTTACTCTTGTTAAAGTGGTGATGGCGTAGTGGGCTAAAGCACATAACTTGTAATCAGAAGGTTGCTGGTTCAATCTCCACAGCCACCACCATTGTGTCCTTGAGCAAGGCACTTAACTCCAGGTTGCTCCAGGGGGATTGTCCCTGTAATAAGTGCACTGTAAGTCGCTTTGGATAACAGCGTCTGCCAAATGTAAAATGTAAATGCTTTTGACACTTTCATACCACACTTGTCTATGTTTGACCCTTCTGTTTATCTCGCTCCTGTACCACTGACACAACTGGCTTTAGTAAAATGTAAGTCTCATGTTTTTTGCACTTCATTGGGTGGCATGTGTTGTTGTGGGTGGGCATGTTCTCATGTTTGCACATACACAGCTTGTTGTCTGTCTGAGAACTTTCAGACTAGATGAAAATATAATTTCATTTCTGTATCTGAAATTGCTGAGGTGTGACTTGAAATGTGATTGAAACATCATCTTGGAAAACACTTTTAGAGATTTTGTGGCATGAGATGTTGTAATGTTTTAATGTATCTTTACATATTATGCTTTATCTGTAACTCCCTTTTCTTTCTCTGTTTCAGGTGAAGGTGTGTTTTGATGACACTCAGCTGGAGAAAGTTTGTGAGTACCCTTCAGAGGACTGTGTGCTTGCATCCCTCCCCTGCTCTCCTCATCCAGGGCCAGAAGACAGGAGGGAGGAGGGGGGGTGTGAGGTGGAGCAGGAGGCCGAGGGACAGGAGGAAGATGATGATGAGGAGATTGGAGCGTTTGTATCCCGCACTGGCATGAGTGTGTGCACAGGGAGGGTTCGATTCCTAAAAGTTGGTCAGTTCCTTCTCGATTACATCATCAAAATAATAAGTAAACAATCTCTACAGAAAACAAACAATAAGAAACAGTGAATTAACTAATTTTAATTTAAAAGTAATGAAGCCATGGGTTTGGAATCTGATTTATGTCCATAGCTATATTTTTCATCAAGTCAGACAACAGGAAATGGAGCATAAATAACATTCTTTCTAACTGTTCTTGAAACATTGCACTAGGAGACTAACTGGTCTGGGTGAAATTAAATAATGTAGTGTAAGCGTGTGTGTTTTGCTGACAATAAGGTTTTGGTTATTGTGATTAGGTGTTACTGTTGTTCTGAAGTAATGTGTAAAAGGATAGTTGACGTGACATGTCACATCAGTGTCCTGTGACATGCTATACTTTAACAACATTTGTCAAATTCTTGTGTAATTATTATAATACATGCAGTATTATTATGACTTCATATAAATTGGGAGACTTCATGGAATAATTGTGCTTTTAAAAATCAATTTGTCACACCACAGCACTATTTACATGAACTGCAAAAAAGCTAAAAGCTGAATAAAATGGTGAAAAACTTACACAGTAACACAGTTACAGAAACTAAAACACACACTTTCCCTTTTGCACAATTTATACATTCGATTTAAAAAAAATAATAATCACAATATCATTCTTCTTGGATAATTTTGAGTGTGCCTACATCCATGATTTTGTTCTTTTTAGTAACGTTATTTATGCCTCTTTCTTTTTCAGATGAATCCTGTAAACGTTAGCCATCTGTCTGCATGATGAACAATGGTAACATTTAATTTTTGAATTGTTACAGGTTTTAAATGTATTTTGTTCTATACCTGTACAGAAGCTTTAAGTAATGATAGAGTTGTTGATTTTTTTTATTTTTATTAGTCCTGCTTTTCTTGTCAGAAAATAAAAGACTTTACAATTAATTATTTTAAAAGCATTTTTATTTTGTTCACAATCAGAGAAAATGTTCTAAAAATAAACTTTGATTTTATGCTGATTGTATGTTAATGTGTGCCGTACAGCCTGATGAGTGCTGATTCACAGAGAGATGTCCTCAGGCCCTATATGATGGTTTGCACAATTTACAGAGTTTTACAAATAATAATATCCTAATATCCTCTATGGTCTGAGGCTTTGTGCTCAGAGTATATTTTCACAATAACTGGAAATGGTGGGTTTATGTTATATTATATTTTCTGTATTACATTTGAGGGGCTTTTTTATTATTTATAAATGAAAATATAACACTTGAGTGCTCAACTGAGATGTTGCTCTATCGTTGCCTCTAGTAATTGGTGTAAAGGCAAGAACTCAATTGTTCCTTATGGTCAGACTGAGCCATATTTCAAATATCTCTGTGTTTATTTTATTTTGAGCTGAGGTAAATGATTATGTCAGTTGTGGAAGAATGATTTTGGATTAATAAAAGATGAAATATTTTGAGGGAGTCGTGTTATGAATGTGCTTTGGTATAAAAAATTGATCTTTTTAAATAATGAATGTTACATGATTTGATTGTTGTTTTGAGCCTGCTGGTTATTAACAGTAAGGACGAGTGATTGTTCACTGCAAAGCTCTGAAACACTGATGAGACATTGTTTTTGCTCACATTGGTACTTTAGGTTGCAAATGAGTTTTCAGGTAAAGTGTTGCATGTGGCACATAGCCTACCGTGAAGGTATGTTCCCTTTCAAGAAAGTACTGTGGCAGTAGTATTCTTCAGTGATCAGATGGTAACAGTGGCGTAGCCAAATGTGGACTTAATTTGACACAGGCCCACCCAGAATATTAGACATTATTCTTTGACTTCAAATATATATTTATAAAATAGTTTTAAAATGCATAAATTCTGATTTCTAAAAGTGTGAAAGAATTTTTTGAATGCACCGCTTCTCTGTTGTTAAGGACATTTTGGTAAAAAAAATTTGGGTGAAAACTGGCCCATCCATTTTTATTGAGGCCCACCCAAATGTAACTTTCTGGCTATGCCCTTGGATGGTTATGCCATGGTACATTGGTATATAAACCATGGTACTGAATATTTGCTATATTAATTCATGTCGTAGACTACCATGGCACTTCGTAATGTTACCGTCACCTCTCGTGCCTTTCCCGCTCATTATCATTTTCTTTCAAAAAGCACAGCAAACCTATCCATCCTTCCTGTAACGATATTAGATACATTATAGACTTGGGATGACCAAACGACACAAACATATTCATACATTAACTTATTAAGATGTCCAGCTAATGGAAGCTAATCATCACTGACAGGCTGCAGCCTAAAGAAATGTGAGGTCATTTAAATTGTGCTTCAGAATTCCATCAGAAAAGACTATTAAAAGTAGCTAGTTTACAAACAAGTTTTAAATGTAAATGATTACGTTTAATCCACAGCATTTGACTGCCTACCTACCTGTAGACTTCACTCGCAGTCAGTGCATCATAGTCCAATGTAAACCACCACCTGTACGTAAAGATATGAAACGAATGAAGTTAATTCCCCATACCAAAACCTTACGCCAATTACAAAAAAGCCAGATTTGCATGCACACTAATACACTGATTACTCTCTAAATAAGCTTTTTTTTCTTTTCTTCCCAATTTGGAATGCCCAATTCCCAATGCGCTCCCAAGTCCTTGTGGTAGCGTAGTGAATCGCCTCAATCTGGGTGGCAGAGGACAAATCTCAGTTGCCTCTGCGTCTGAGACCATCAACCTGCGCATCTTATCACGTGACTTGTTGAGCACGTTACCACGGAGACGTAGCGTATGTGGAGGCTTCATTCTATTCTCTGCAGCATCCATGCACAACACACTACGCACCTCACTGAGAGCAAGAACCACATTATGGCGACCACAAGGAGGTTACCCCATGTGACTCTACCCTCCCTAGCAACCGGGCCAATTTGGTTGCTTAGGAGACCTGACTGGAGTCACTCAGTGTGCCCTGGGATTCAAACTCGCCACTCCAGGGGTGATAGTCAGCATCAATACTCACTGAGCTACCCAGGCCCCAAAAGTGCAGTTTTAACATGATACCATAACATGATATTTGGACACGTGGGTCATTCTACAAAAATGTCCAAATTTCTGCCCCCAGCCTTTAGGCTACAGAAAGTTATATTTAGCCATAATTTATTTGCATACTTATAATATGTTCTTTGAACAATTACACCTACAGTAGTTGAGCCATGAATTAGGCAATATTTGATTTAATCAATTATATTCAATTCCAAGTACCATAAAAGTGTTTATCCCCATGGTCATGTAGGTTCAGGGCCCTATTTTGAGTTTAAAAATACATTTATCTCCAATTTTAAATGTAATACCTCAATATCACATTTATTACATCCAAACACATATTAAATGACAATGGCATAAGTTTTTTTAATATTATTATTATTTTTAATTTTTAGATTTTAGTGGTTTCCTAGTGTCGTTTTGTTATTTTATTTTAAACACTCAAAGCCAGTTGTTCAATATCTTTTTCTAAATGTCAGTGATAATCTTTGGTTTTAAAACAAATACTCTATTTCTAATATTGTCTTCATTGTGTCACTGGTGTTACCAGACTGTTAACACTGACTGTTGCTTCATTCAAGAGTGAGAATATTAAGGATTGTATTATTCTCTTTTTATGACTGTCTTTCAAATATATTTATTTTTTTATAACAAAGATATGATGGTGCAAATGAGGAAATGCCCCACAATCACACTTTTCACAAACCTGACTTAAATAAAAGCTAAATCTCTTTTAAAAAGATATTTATTTATTTATTTATTTATTTTGCATTATAATAATCCTTCTGTGCAGAATATATGTAGAAATAACATTTCTAAAATGAAATTATTGTTCCAAAAAATACAAAGTAACATCAGTGCCAAAAAAAGATGGCACAAGCTTTCTTTAAATCTATATATATATATATATATATATATATATATATATATATATATATATATATATATATATATATAAAATTATTATTATTATTTTTGACATTTATGTGGATTTATACAGCCATGGAGCAACCCAAAAATTGTAGCAAGTTGAAATGTTTAAAAATAAAATATATTTTCAGACATTTTGTTACCCCAAAAGTGGACATTCCTGTAGAATGACCCACATAATATGGTAATATCGAGGTATTCTTTAAAGTACCTTGTAGTGTAAATACCCTTATGCCTATATATGAAAATGGCAGGCTAATCATTCAGTAGTGCCATTGTAATGCCAATACCATATACCTCACTTTACCATGGATCTGCCACATTATATGTGTAATTAAGAGGGGTATGCTACAACTTAATTTTTGAGTTGTTTATGTTGTTTAAAATTATATAAAAAAGTTTTGCTATATGTATATTTAAAAAAAAATATACTTGTGAGGGGTTTACTGGTCTAAATCAGTTACTCATAAAGACCACAAGATGACAGCAGAAGTCAGAGATTAATTCGACTCAGTGAAAACAGCATTCATAATCCTGATGCCAAACAGCCTTGGTCTCTTCTACCATTACAGAATGTAAAATACCATCTGAAAAGAACTAGGCAAATTAAGTCATGTTGCCATTAGTCTGTAGCAATCTACATCCACTTTATACTGATATTATGATTTATTATTCACTTTCAACAGCTCTAGTGTACTCTACCTGTAGTGGGTAATAGGGGAGTAAATATTTACTTTATTTAATTATGATTAATGTTTGCGTAATGATGATGCAATGTATCTGGATATCTTGACAAAACAATACACCAAGTCTTACATTCACGGCCTTGAGTATTTGTGAATGCATACATTGAGTATTATTAAAGTAGCCTAATTATAATCGATTATTATTAGATTCCATAATTGATGCATTGAATTTTCAGACTCATGCATAATGGATTTTTACACCCGTAGTAATTATATATTGCTGTGTGTTTGAACAGCAGTGACGCATTAGTTGAGCAATGTATTTGCATGTTTCACAGGTTTTTGGTTTTGTTTTCTTGGCTTTCGTCTCGTCATTTGAGGCCTATCTTTGCTCCCTGTCATAATTTTCACTAATGTGAGTTGTGCTTTTTTCTTCTTTATTTTAAGTCACTTTGGTATGAAACATCTGCGGAGAACATAATCATTAATAACGTATTTTGTTATATGGACTAAGGCGAATCCCATCCAGTCATCAGATTGTCATTTGTCTCATTCTGAAGGATGTTTGTGTTTCCTTTGTCAAAGCTGCATGTTTGTTTCTTGTGGCTGAATGTGTTTAACACCTGTACAGAAGATGAGATCTAAGTAAGTCTTTCTTAAAATGACAGCACATCTCTCTGTCTTTATAGTCATGTGCACTGTAAGATGTAAGATGTGGCATTCTCACTGTACAGGGGTTCAGTCTCGAAATAGTTATTTTCCCAAAAGACAAGTCACACCACAGAACACGGATAGCACAGACACTCGCACAAGTTAATTACACCTCGAATGTAGTTCTGTTCAAATTCTTTAACACACACTGGGCAACGGAGGTGTGTGTGTGTGTACTGGGTCGTTAGATCCAGAAATTGCATTGCTTTACCTGAGCGCAACCTTTTACAATGACACTCAAGTTGTGAAAGATTTACTGGAACATGAACACTTTAATGACAGTCAACTGTTCTGACCCATATGTTATTGCTTGGTTATTGCCTTACCGTAGAAATGGACAAAACAAAAAGGAGATCTCTTTTAATATCTTGACTGTTTTTCCTAGACAGCAATGATATTAGATTTAGAGCGAATGGAGACTTTTGCTTGTATCTCCTCATTCTCAGATGTTTCTCCTGAGAAAAAGACTCCAGTAATTTCACATGTGTCTCCACTAGAGTTTCAGAAGAGCACTACTGGGTAAGTTACTGCATAAGAGATCTCAAACTTTGCTCAATAAGAATTAAGGAATATTAGGAGAAATATATGAGACAAAGTTAATAAATGAAACATGACTATGAACTTTATTTTGTCTCCTCAGTAATATTTTCCTCTGGGTGAACTAAATTCAATATTTTATTGATTATGTATCATGCAGAACTGTTGGTAGAAAAAGGTCTACTGTAAAAAAAAAAAAAGAAAGAAAATATAAAACATTGTTGAGCAAATCAAGGCAACTTGAGGCAGCATCTCAACAACTGTCTTAATAGTTTTCCTTTGCATAATGTGAATTTGTTTGTTCACTAAATGCAAAAATTCTTGTTGAGAGAACTATTAATTACTTGTTCAGCCAACTATGAATTCACGATATGAGAACTTTCATTTTGTCAAAATTTTTTTACATGAAGTTATCACAATCTGTTCCTATAAAGACAGGTATGTCTTAAAAGGCAGTGCAGTACGTATAATTGTTTACACAGACACACATTAGACCTCAAGTCTTAACACACAAACCTCAATAACAGTGGCAATCAATAAACCTCATTAAGTTAAAAGATGAGTTCTTAACATCACCACACAACAACTGACTAACAGTGGCACAAAAAACAACAATAACAGCCTAAATAAAGTCAATAAGAGTAAATAAATAAGCCTATGACTCATAACTGCATAATTTATTCATGTTGCAATGCACGCTTGGAACTCGCAAATCCGTAAAATTGTTTAACATGAATTTGTTCATTTAACATTTGGTGGAATATCTTTGGTCTAAAATGTGTTTTTATGTAGCAAGTAATTCACATATCATAATATCTGTGTCTAAAAATCCCCCTAAGCTGCATAAAATGCAATACAATTTTATACAATGTGTAGCAGACTGTTATTCTATGAACATGTGCTAGAAGGGCGACTTTCGCAGTTGCGCAACATCTTCACATTTACATTCACATGCGTCTCTTGCGTTTACATTCGCTCCTTCCGCAACCTTCGATGTGGGAGAATAGGGTGCCAGACGTCGCAAATAGGGCCCCCCTGGGAGTCTGGGGCCCCCGGGCTTAAAGCCTGTGCATTATTGCGACCCTGATGAGAAGAAATGTTTTAATAATCTCAAATATTTTCCAGAGATTCTGAAAGAGTGGGTGGGTAGGTGGCATTGGCGTGATTTACGGGTTGGGACGTGTCCCTACCACTTTTTGCATTTGCCAATTTTGTCCCCACCACTTTTTGAAATAGCATTCGTCAGGTAAGTGTCTAAAGCAGAAGAAACATCTCCAGTTCTTGAGCAAGAGTTTCCATTTCGTTTGTGTGTGTTATAATAAATGGCGATCCAGCGCTGTTCTGCAGCACATGCTTTTGTCCAGTTAAATCGAAAAGCAAAATGCAAACAGATGCGCTCATGATGTACAGTCCATCCACTGGTGTACAGATGCAATCTTTGTTCATTGGAATAAAAAGTAATATTAGGGTGGATTAGAACCCTGAACTCCTTGTACTAGAGGCAAAAACTTTACCATAACACCAATCAGTCATTCTAACTGATTCGTCTATTTATCCACTGACTAACAAAATCCAAATATTGACAGTGTTAGATGTTCCCACCACTTTTAAAAACAAAGTGACACCCATGGTTGGTGGTCATTGCTCAGAGCTGGTAACTGGAAAGTTGCTCTCTCAATCACCTCAAGGAGTGAGCCATTACCATTATGTTCTTGATAAAGACATTTAACCCCAGGTTGCTCCAGGGAAACTGACCCCATAATAAATTCAAGGTGCTGGTGACATCACATGAAGGTCAGAGAACCAAGTTGCACTGTCTCTGATTGTGTAGTAATAAAGATTATTTTCTATTCCATGAACATGAAATAAAAACTTGCTCCACCTCTGAAACAACTTTCCTTTTGGGCTGATGTCACCAATCCTCTTAATCTTCCCTATTCTGGTATGTAACTTTTCATGAGCCAATTAATTTATGATGGATAAAATCAAGTCTGGCTTACTGTTTTGCTCACTGAATATCCTGTTTCACTCAGAAATACAAGTATGCAAGATTACAGAAGTACAATAAGTTGTAAATGCCTCATTGATTAAGCATTATAAGTGAGAAGTCCATTGTCATTCAGCAGACATATATATATATATATATATATATATAAAAGTTTTAGGCACTTAAGATGTTTTACAATAGGAAAAATACATTTTAGACTCCCAAACATTACTTTTGCAAATAGAAAAGATTAGAATAGAAGAACAGGGAGCCCTGCAACAGATGGCATGGCCCCCACAAAGCCCCCCACTAAACAACCTGTCTGTCTGAGATAATATATAGAGACAGAAGCAACTGAGACAGCGTAAATAGATTGAAGAACTGTGGTGAATTCTCCAAGAAGCTTGAAACATCATATCTGCCAACAACCAAGAAAAACTGTGTCCAGGTGTACCTAGGAGAATTGGTGCTGTTTTAAAGGCAAAGGTGGTCACACCGAATATTGATTCAGCTTTTTATGTTTACTGGACTTTATATGACTTTAAGTGATAAATGAAAACTATTTCTTTCATTATTTTTGAAGACATCCTCACTATGCAACATTTTTAACAAGTGCCTAAACCATTTGCACAGTACTGTGTATATAAAAACAGGTTGAGTAACTTAAGGTTTAGTGTCTTGCTCATCAGTACATCGGTGATAGGTTATAGGTAAGTCCACTAGCCCAGACCTTTAACCAGTATTGTACACCATCCTGTACTCAAAAACTCTGTAGCTGTGATCTGCACTTTTCCTCCAGTGGAAAGAGGACACTTATTATAAGAAAGTGAAACTAATATGGGCTTCTGTGGTGAACATTCAGCAGAAAAGATTAAGAACTTTTTTTTTTTACAAAAGTTTAAGAGTGAACTTGAAAATGTTAAGTAAATTCTACATTTGTAAAACATGTAAAAATGAATGCATTAAGTTAATATTATTCATGATTGTTTGTGATCTTTATGATGTGTCATCATGTATCAGTCCTAAAGTAGAAAACCTTGTCATACTTATTTGCTAACTTCAGTAAATTTCATAAGTAAATGAAATGAGTACATTTTACTTAACTTTTCGAATCCCAGCTTGAATAATGAATGAGCTTGCATGGTTTCACTGTTTGTACGTTTATTCACGCCGTTTTATTGTTGATTTTGTTGTTACGTTCTTGTAACTTCTTATTTGTGAAATCTGAAGTTCATTTTCTTCTCAAAATTACCTGTTCATAATCAAAAAAATATCTGTTGATTGTTTACCGTCAAGTTTTGAGGTCTGTGTTCTTTTCCGGTATAGAGGTTAATGTGCACTGTCACACTGAGCTGTGGTGCTCATGCAGGCAAAGTGAGTTCGAGTTGAGCTTGCTTCATCTCCCCTTCCTTTCCCCCTCCTTATTTCCTGTTTTGTTTCACCTCTTCTTGGAATAAAAAAAGTATATAAAAAGCCAAATGAAGAAGATCTCTAAACCTCACTGCATATTTTGCAGAACTGTTGAATGTAGACTTTTATAAAGGTGCTATAAAGCAGGGCCGTAGCTAGTGGGGTGAAAAGTGGTAACGATTCTAGGGGCCCAAATGTCCAGGGGGACCCACAACAAATTCAATACTGTATTATTTTAATAGGAAAGGGGCCCAGAGCAATATATAGTCAGGGGGCCCAGAATTTCCTGCTATGGCCCTGCTCATAAGTGCTAAGCTGTGTCTTGAAGCTCTGACACAAGTACAGATTTGGCATCTGTAAGTGATCTGTCTGCTGTCACTACAAAAAAATGTTTTATGGAGCATCTCTAAAGCAAAGTCAATGTACCTGAGAAGCAAATTACATAATATATTAAGACATGTTTTATGTTTTTGTGGGGTTTTGATTAATGTGGGGAGAGCCACAGGGGGCAAAGGTGCCTTGAATTGTTCCTGGCAGGCAGTAGAGGCCCTAACCTTGACCCCAACCATAATCCTAACCATAGAGTCTAAAAAGCCTGCCAGGAACAACTCAGGGCACCTTTCTCACATCGTGACAAATGTCGCAAAAGTGTCCCAGATTTGGCATCTGTAAGTGATCTGTCTGCTGTCACTACAAATATATATACCTGTATATATATATATATATATATATATATATATATATATATATATATATATATATATATATATATATATTTTTTTTTTTTTTTTTAAGTAAACTTTTAAAATATTGAAGCATCTTTGAAACTAAATTATACAATATATTAAGACTTGTTTTTAAGAATATTTTATGTATTTTTGTAGAGTTTTGTATTACAGTATGTTTACCTATTTTTTTCACATCCCATGGGCAAATTACGTTTAGATGTCTTTTTTTAATTTAATTTAATTTTTCTCCCCTTTTCTCCCAATTTAGAATGCCCAATTCTCACTACTTAGTAGGTCCTTGTGGTAGCACAGTTACTCACCTCAATCTGGGTGGCAGAGGACAAGTCTCAGTTGCCTCCACTTCTGAGGCCGACAATCCACGCATCTTATCACGTGACTTGTTGTGCATGACACCGTGGAGACTCACAGCATGTGGAGGCTCATGCTACTCTCCGCAATCCACACACAATTTACCACACACCCCATTGAGAGTGAGAACCATTAATCACAACCACAAGGAGTTTACCCCATGTGACTCTACCCTCCCTAGCAACCAGGCCAATTTGGTTGCTTAGGAGACCTGGCTGGAGTCACTCAGCATGCCCTGGATTTGAACTCGCAACTCCAGGTGTGATAGTCAGCGTCAATACTCGCTGAGCTACCCAGGCCTCCCCGTTTAGTTGTCTTTAAAGTAATAACCAACAGTTCAGTAAAACTCTCTGAATTTTGTGTTTTTGACTGAATTCAACCTCTGTCAGAACTGGGGCCAACAGGGTCAAGAGTTCAACTCTAGATGGGCCACCATCTGCTCCCAATGACATTTGATCGCACTGTGAGCATTATGTTATGAATATTTCACACTTAAACATTTTAAAATGCATAGCAATTGCATTTCTATAAAATAACAAAATCACCAGTGACCATAATATTTACAAAAGTATACTGAAGATAAAACTTGACATCTTATTCAAAATTGCAGTCTTCCGCAGTAAAATATAATATGATTTTGAATTTGTGAAGTATATACACATTTTAAGTGAATGTCATGAATTATCAAGATTCCAAACATTCTCGTAATAACGAATGTGTTCAGTCACATTTAAAGGTCTCTTTGATAATTATGATGACAGCTAATCATTTATACATATATTTATTTATATAAGCTAAAGAATCATCTGTAGTTCGAGCACACCTGAACAGTGGAGAGCTCATATTTTACATTCAGCGCTGTGTGTTATTCAGGTTAGAGGTTATCGAGTGTGTTGCATTTGTTCCCCAGGTGACGGAGAGATAGCATCCTTTGTTCCCTTGGGTGTTGGAGGGATGGAGGGATGTTGTTTTTCTTTTTTTTCCAGGGGTTTGGTGCTCTACAGGGACAGCCTAAATCTGTCGAACGCTCCTCAAAGTGCCAGTGCATTGATTTTAGCCACAGCGACTTTCCAGCCCACCGGCTACGGACTCTCCTAAAGAACACACTCCCTGTACGCACACACACGCATGTCCTCGCACACTTCACTGGAACATGTTTGCGGTCATTTAGGATGCTTTAGTGCTGCCGTGTGTCTGCTGTTGTCTCAGGGGAGAGCCACAGGGGGGCACTGGTACTGAATGACGCCCACCGACCTGCCATCTTGTACAAATGTCATCCATTGTACAAAGGTGCCTGGAATTGTACCTGGCAGGCAGTAGGGGCCCTAACCCTGACCCCAACCATAATCCTAACCATAGAGCCTGTACAGCCAAGTGTACACTACACAACTTGCAGTCCCGTTTATCGGCATGCTGCTGTGAACACATCAGGACTGTAGTGTATCAACTACACGACCATTTGTCCCCGACTGAGACCGTGTGTACACCTGGTATTAAAATGAGTTTTAGGCTGATCCGATCACAAATGTTCAAGCGAGACATCGTTACACCTGGTTGTCTCTTTTAACCACTTGTGTTCGGATTTCGAGGAGTGAGTCTTTGATTTCATGAGGACATACATCAATCATTACATCTGTGTTTTACTGAATGATAATAAAGTGCTAAAAATTGGCATTGGTTTCTCTTAATATTCCCAAAAATATCTTCGCAGACCAGTCGCAGACTCAAAACATCAAAGGAGACGAGCTTGAGTCGTGTAGTGCCCACTAGGCATAAGGCTGAGTAGCCTGCCAGGAACATCTTGGGGCACCACTCTCTCATCGTAATGAATGTCGCGAAAGTGTCCTGTTCTTCTAAATCTGTACTGGGCTGCTTTTCCCAAAAGCATTGTAAGCTTAAGTAGATTGTAGAAACAATTGGCGCCAACGGTCTCTACGATCAACTTAAGTTAGCAATGCTTTTGGGAAACGCAGCCCTGGTGTGTTCTGCCTCATGCAGATGTTTTCAGCGAATGGGTTGCAGGTCTGTGCTAAACAATGCTAAATGCGAATAATACAGTGAATATGGGACGCTTGAACATTTGGATTGTTTTGCCGCAAAATACATGACAATAAATGGGGTACACCAAAAATATGGGGGACATCCTGGCTAATATGATTGGCAGCAATGTAATTAACCATCAGGTTAGGGAAGGTTACTTTTAAAAATTATTCCACTACAGATTACAGAATACATGCTGTAAAATGTAATTTGTAACGTATTCCGTTAGATCTGTGTTGTGTCTGGATTCAGCCACTTCAGTTGGTTTGGTTTTATTTACTTGGTGGCTGAGTCCAGGCACTTGTGTTCTGTCTTGTGTTATGTGATTTCATGTTTTGTCTGGTCTGTGTCCTGTGTGGAGAATACATGGCTTGTCTTCTGGTTTTGTCATATGCTCTCTTGTATTGTTGTTTTCTAGCATGAGTGCATGTTGCTCTTGTGCCACTCTGGCAATTGCACTCATGTCTATTGTTTTTGTAAGTGTCAGGATGAGTGCATGTTGCTCTCATGTCATTCTGACGGCATGCACTCATGTTGTTTGTGAATGTTGTTTGTGTGTGGTGTTGTTTTGATTTCTCAATGCCACGCACTCCTCTGTCTTGAGTGATGCCCTGGCCCCTCGTTTGCCCTGTTGTCTTGTTATTAGTTCCACCTGCCTCCCTTGTTACCCTCCTCGTTTGCACCCTTATTTAATCTCCCTTTGTGCTCTGTCTGGCGCCAGTTCATTGTATTTACTCTGTGGATGCGTCTCCCTGTCAGGTGTCTGTTGGTCGTGTTTCCCGGTGTTGTGGATATCCTGACACTCCTCGATGTGGCTCAGGGCTTGCATTATGGTGAGGCTGCCCTGATATATCTCTTCCTGTATGGACTGGATGAGCCATTGGATTGGGAGTTCTATCAGGAAGACTCGCAGACTTGAGTGAAATTTAAGATGACATTTATTTGATGAATATAAAACTGAAATGTAATGTCTGTAATGTTACAATGAAATGTAAGCCCCGCCTGGCGGTCCGAAGTAGTTGTACTCGGAACTGTCATATCCTGCCGGAGATAGGAGGCAGGGGCGAGGAGCCTACCCCCCGTGCAGGACGGGACTCAACTGGTGGTGGTGGGGTGGTGGAGGTTGCCATGTTAGCACACTGAAACAGCAATGTGACAGATTGTGAGCAGACTTATAAAGCAATGGCTTACATGTGATTGGCTAGGAGTTACCTAGCTAAATGGTGCGATGTGCTTACATTTATGGGGAGACCTGGAGACTTGGTCCTTCTGGGAGGTGGTCGATTACGTCTTTGAGATCATGAAGGAAAGGTTCATACTTGGGCTGTGGGAACCCAACTTCGATGCTTCCACCACCCAGCCCTTGCCAGCTCCTCAACCTTTGTCGATCCCGTTGCCGCCAGCCAGGAGGCAGCGGTCAAGCCTGCTACCGCCCACCAAGAGGTGGTGGCCGTCCCCGCTGCCACTCGCCAGGAGGCGACGGTCCTTCCCGTTGACCTCTTCCCAGTGGCCATTACCCTGCCTGCCCTGCCTGGTGTTTTTGTCGCCCAGTTCGACTCCGCTCCTATCCCGGAGCCTCTGCTGGACCTCATCCCTGACCTGAGGCTGTCTGACCTCATCCCTACCCTGAGCCTGCCAGACCTCATCCCTGACCTGAGGCTGCCTGACCTCATCCCTACCCTGAGCCTGCTGGACCTCATCCCTGACCTGAGGCTGCCTGACCCCTTCCCTACCATGAGGGTGCTGCCTCCCAGGCCACCGGACTCTGCCCCCTCCCTCAGGATTCCTCCCTGGCTGCCAGATCCCGCCCCCTACCTTGACCCTCCCTTGAAGCCTCTTCCCTGGTCACCTGACCCCACCCCTTTCCTAAAACCTCCCCCGTGGTCTGTCCCACTGGCTCCATCCTGAACAGCATTTGCCTGCAAAAGCCGTCGCAATGTGAGTTACCCCAGGAAGAGATCCTCCAGTCGCAGCGGAAAGTAAGGGGCCGTGGAGAAAGTGCAAATATCCTTTTTTTTTTTTTTTTTTGTAATAGCTTGGTGTGTGACCTGCATGTCCAATATAAACCTTATTTTTGTAATAGCTTTTTTCTTAAAGGACATAGGGACACGAAACCAACGTCATTCAATAGAGGAGGACAGTGCACAACTTTCACAACCATTCGTTTAACCCCTAATGGTTGAATAGGGAACTGCATGTCCAAAATCACCTTTATTTTTATAATATATTTTTTGTTGAAGGAGATAGAGGCACAAAACCAATGTTATATATCTAAAAGGTGACTGGCTCTTTTACCTGAAGGTGGAACTTCCGTTCTACATCTGTTGACCTTTGGGCGTTCCAATTTCTCCCATTCATTTTAATAGAAGTGACTCTTAAATGACTCTAAAGAGTCTCTGGGCTTGCAAACCACACAAACCTAAACACCTCCTAAAGCAGAGAGCATTATATATATTCACTTCCTGATAACTATTGTGAAGCAGAGGCTGCAGCAAGAAGACGCTTCTTTATCCCTTGCCTGTACATGTGTCTGAAATTGTGGCATGTCAGCACTTTAAAATATGCCAAAAATATACAAAATTAACAAAAAGCTAAATCTAAAAATTTTGTTTAATGAATGTCTTATCAAATGATCCTCTGGAAAGCACTCTCCAAAAACTTGCCTATATTTCAGATTTACGCATTTCAATTTCATAACAAAACTCTATCCATTTATCAACCTAAATAATGTTTAAGACAACTTCACTTATATCCATTAACAAAACACAGCAAAAGGAAATAAACTGCTGTACTCACAATTAGAACAACAGAACGCACCGAGTGCTGGTGTTAAAACTCTTGTCTTGAGGACCGCATCTCTCCACTTATGTATGCACTTTTTGGTTACATCATTTACATCATTCATTCATCCTTATCCTAGGTAAAATCCTTTTCTTAAATCCATTTCCTTCTTTTAGCCTTTGAGCCTCGGAGCTCTGACTGAATGACATATTGCAGAAAAAAAATTCTAATTAGAAAAAAAAAAGAGCAGTTAATTGCTAAAACTAAAAACTAAAATGACCACTCTACAGTAATAAAGCTCTAATAAGCTAAAACAAATGACAGTACATCATTATTTTAGGACTTAAAGGTCAGTCAAACTGGACAATTGCAACTACTTTGAAAGTATCTTCACGTGCAGTCGCCTAATCCATAAAGTGCTGTTATTAAGCTCTCATGAGGACCGCCACAGGAAAGTAATATCCTGAGTTAAACCTGCTGCAGAGGATAAGCTCATTAGACTTACCTGCCTCAGAAATATGAAATTAAATGGGACTGCAGCAAAAATAAATGTTTCAGAGTTAAGAAAATGACTGCATGAATAAGGCTTTCATGGTCGAATTGAAGCAAACAAACCACTACCAAAAAGGACAACAATAATAAGAAGACTTCATTAGGCACAGAAATAAAAGCAATGACATTAGACCAGTGGAAATCTGTACTCTGGTCAGATGAGTCCAAAGGTCAAAGATGTTTTAGGATCCAACCACCTTGTGTTAGTGAGAAGCAAAGTAGGTGAAGGTATGATCTCTGTATGTGTGGTTCACAACTTAAAGCATGGAGTAGGAGGTGTGATGACGTGAGGGTGATTTTCTGTTGACGTGGTCTGTGAATATATTTAAAATTCAAGGCACACTAGACCAGTGAGGCTACCACAGCATTATGCAGCAATACGCCATCACATCTAGTTTGTGCTTATAGAGGGTCTATAATTTCTTTTTCAACAAGACAATGATACAAAACACGACTCTAGACTGTGTAAAGGCTAACTGAGTGTAAGGAGAGTGAAGGAGGGCTGCATTAGATGACTCTACAATCACCTGACCTCCACCTAATTTGTGATGGTTTGGGATGAGTTGTACCGCAAAAATGACAGAATAACAAGACTGTGCAACACGATAATCATGGCAATGGATGGCTACTCAGAAGAATTAAAAATATAAAATATGTTTGGATGTCTTTCAAAGGTCACTTTTTGCTACTAGTGTACAATGTAGAAAATATTAAAAATAAATATAAAACCTTGAATGATTATTATTGTCCAAACCTTTGACTGGTACTGTAGTATTATTAACTCCACCATACTGTATGCAAAAGATATCAGTCATTTGAAATGCTCACTGTCCTCCTATTACAAAAAGAAGGTTAATTTTGGGCAAGCAGTTCCCTATTCAACCACTAGGAGTAAAACGAAAGGTTGTGAAAGTTGCGCACTGTCCTCGTCTATTGAATGACATTGGTTTCATGTCTCTAACTCCTTCAACAAAAAGCTTTTACAAAAAGAATATTAATTTTGGGCGTGCAGTTCCCTATTCAACCACTAGGGGTAAAACGAAAGGTTGTGAAAGTTGCGCACTGTCCTTGTCTATTGAATGACGTTGGTTTCGTGTCTCTATCTCCTTCAAGAAAAAGGTATTGCAAAAAGAAAGGTGAATTTGGACATACAGTTCCCTATTCAACCACTAGGGGTAACTTACTTTCCGCTGCGACTGGAGGAACTCTTCCTGAGGTAACTCACATTGCGACAGCTTTTGCAGGTAAATGCTCTAATATCGAGTGAAAATAATGAAAACAAGCTTGAAGAATATTGTTAGCTTTCCATGTTTTACAGTAATACTATTTTGGAAAATATTTTCTAAGCCGTTTAAGAGTTATCGCCGTTTATCACCGAATGTGTCTGGAATATCAAAATCAAAACTATCTTAACCTCGCTCGTTTTATCAGACTCACGTTACTACGCAAAGCCATTTCTAACTGAAAATGTTGACTATATTGAGACAAAATCAAATATGCTACATATAAGGGATATTTAAACTAATATGATGGATTGAATAGACCATGATGGAAATTGAACAACTCAGTCCGTTACATTTTGTAGTGCAACCTCTGTGTGTTACCTGTAAAGCTGGCACTTGTGTTTCAATGGCAAAAAAGTCAGAAAATACAGTGAAGAACACAAGTGAGGGGAGAAGTCTCAATTCACCTATTATCCATACTAAATATAATGTGAAAAGAACAACACGTCAGCTCAAGGAGAGTTTGATCTTGACTTTAGGGAAGTAGGCTACACCTGGACACAGCAGGAGGACTGAAAAGAGTGAAGTGTAGTAGAATAAAAATATATTTCTAATGGTATCTGATCTTTTCTGTTTTTATGTTCAGTTTAATTTTATGGACATTATTCAATGTTTTAATATTACCATTTATTAAATGTATTAAACACATTAAATGTATTTAATAAATTACATTACCCCCCCCCCCCAAAAAAAAGAAAATATAATAATCATATATAATTATAACTAAACCTCTCTCTCCACAACCCCTCCCCGAGAGTCCCCCCCAAAACACCAAATACCTGCCCCACTTGCTATCTAACAAATCTCAAACCCCCAGCCCTCTGCTCGACATCTCCTCAAAAGCCGCCACCCTCCCCATCTCCGCACACCACTCCGGAAATGAGGGAGCCCCATCTAACTAAAATAATCTGCCTGCCAATCATAATACTGGTCAGGACCCAATTTTTTATGTGTTTGTCCCCCAAATTTATGACCGCCCCATTGCCCAGAATTCAGAGTCTG
Source organism: Myxocyprinus asiaticus (assembly GCF_019703515.2). Classification (NCBI taxonomy): domain Eukaryota; kingdom Metazoa; phylum Chordata; class Actinopteri; order Cypriniformes; family Catostomidae; genus Myxocyprinus; species Myxocyprinus asiaticus. Next base: position 42,729,627 of record NC_059377.1, on the reverse strand, counting down.
GAGCAAAATGAAATTCGAGTGCCCAAAACATCACATATGAAACTCTGAACCTTCAACCAAAATTCTTGGATCTTAACAGACCCCCAAAAAATGTGGGTTGTGTCTCCATCTTCTGATTAGCATCGCCAGCAGGTGGGTGTGTCTTAAGACCAAGCCTATACAATCTAGAGGTTTCCAATAGAATCTACAGGTGCATCTCAATAAATTAGAATGTCGTGGAAAAGTTCATTTATTTCAGTAATTCAACTCAAATTGTGAAACTCGTGTATTAAATAAATTCAGTGCACACAGACTGAAGTAGTTTAAGTCTTTGGTTCTTTTAATTGTGATGATTTTGGCTCACATTTAACAAAAACCCACCAATTCACTATCTCAAAAAATTAGAATACATCATAAGACCAATAAAAAAAACATTTTTAGTGAATTGTTGGCCTTCTGGAAAGTATGTTCATTTACTGTATATGTATAGGTAGGGGCTCCTTTTGCTTTAATTACTGCCTCAATTCGGCGTGGCATGGAGGTGATCAGTTTGTGGCACTGCTGAGGTGGTATGGAAGCCCAGGTTTCTTTGACAGTGGCCTTCAGCTCATCTGCATTTTTTGGTCTCTTGTTTCTCATTTTCCTCTTGACAATACCCCATAGAGAATCTATGGGGTTCAGGTCTGGTGAGTTTGCTGGCCAGTCAAGCACACCAACACCATGGTCATTTAACCAACTTTTGGTGCTTTTGGCAGTGTGGGCAGGTGCCAAATCCTGCTGGAAAATGAAATCAGCATCTTTAAAAAGCTGGTCAGCAGAAGGAAGCATGAAGTGCTCCACAATTTCTTGGTAAACGGGTGCAATGACTTTGGTTTTCAAAAAACACAATGGACCAACACCAGCAGATGACATTGCACCCCAAATCATCACAGACTGTGGAAACTTAACACTGGACTTCAAGCAACTTGGGCTATGAGCTTTTCCACCCTTCCTCCAGACTCTAGGACCTTGGTTTCCAAATGAAATACAAAACTTGCTCTCATCTGAAAAGAGGACTTTGGACCACTGGGCAACAGTCCAGTTTTTCTTCTCCTTAGCCCAGGTAAGATGCCTCTGATGTTGTCTGTGGTTCAGGAGTGGCTTAACAAGAGGAAAACGACAACTGTAGCCAAATTCCGATCGAATCGATTTTGCTTGACAATCCTCATAAGGCTGCGGTTCTCTCGGTTGGTTGTGCATCTTTTTCTTCCACACTTTTTCCTTCCACTCAACTTTCTGTTAACATGCTTGGATACAGCACTCTGTGAACAGCCAGCTTCTTTGGCAATGAATGTTTGTGGCTTACCCTCCTTGTGAAGGGTGTCAATGATTGTCTTCTGGACAACTGTCAGATCAGCAGTCTTCCCCATGATTGTGTAGCCTAGTGAACCAAACTGAGAGACCATTTTGAAGGCTCAGGAAACCTTTGCAGGTGTTTTGAGTTGATTAGCTGATTGGCATGTCACCATATTCTAATTTTTTGAGATAGTGAATTGGTGGGTTTTTGTTAAATGTGAGCCAAAATCATCACAATTAAAAGAACCAAAGACTTAAACTACTTCAGTCTGTGTGCACTGAATTTATTTAATACACGAGTTTCACAATTTGAGTTGAATTACTGAAATAAATGAACTTTTCCACAACATTCTAATTTATTGAGATGCACCTGTATGTAAAATCTTGAATTGTATCAGACGCACCCTTGCATCTCTAGATGCACACTTTTTTTTTAGAATCCTAGCCAACACTCCCTCCTCCAATACCAAATTAAAATATTTTTTCCCATAATCTCTTAAGAGAAGTTGAATTTCCAAGCTTTCACTTTCTTTAGTCTATGTTTGAGTGGAGGGGAAAAATCAACAAATATCTGAAATGTCAACAGAACGCAATAAGAAGTGTGTTGAAGGACAGTTTTGTCTTCATACACCTAAAGCATTTACTTTCATTCTGAAACCACTTTGAAGTCTGTTCAGCAGGAAACTAATCATTACATGTGAATATGAAATGTAACAGAGGTGTTTTTGTTGCATTTATATTGACAAATATTTTTTTTAGTTGTGAAGGTTAAAAAAAGCTTAAAATATTGATGTTGAGTTTACGGTCAAAATTTTTATTCAGATTCATTCGGACTCAACTCGGACTCGGCCTGTTTTGGACTCGGTCTTGAGTCCGATTCTGCCCCTTTTGGACTCGGACTCGACTCAGACTCGATTGTTTAAAGACTCGGACTTGACTTGGACTAGACTAAGGTGGACTCCAACCCAACACTTGTATTTAGTCAATATTTGATTTAAAGGACATTTTTTGTTTGTTTACTTTTGGATGCCAGACAAATCTGCACTGTGTTGGGTCTCCATTTAATGTCCGATGTAAAATCTAGGTCCTAAACCAGTTGAGAGCCACTGGTATACAGTGTGTGTCATGCAAAATGTATGTGCGTCAGTGCTCAGTGTGTGTGTTCTGGTTGGTCTCCAGCGGTAGACCCTGGTCTCTCCCAGGACGGCGAGGGGTGTCTGAAATCAATTCAGTGTTAAGTGCAGGTCTGAGCAGGGGACAGTTTCAGGCCCCAGTGCTGTTACTCATGCACTACTGACCCAGAGCTTACACACACACACGCTCAGCCACCACACAGACCAATGCAGGATATAGCCGGACAGTCTGTGAGATCACGGCCCAACACAACAGATCTGTATAAAATCAGACTGATCTGAAAACAAACTGATCCAAAAACAGACTGATCTGAATGCACTCTGATCTCTCTTTCTCTGCATTTAGCCATTCTGTGTTATATAGGACTGTTTAACTGCAGGATTTATTGTTTGTGGGTCTTAAAGGTGGACTAAGTAATTTCTTCCACAAAGTTTGACAGTTACAGGTGCCATGAGCAGCTTCTGTTTCTTTTAGAATAGCATAAATAGGACGTAGCCACTACCTGACAGATATCAGTAAAAGAGGTATTGTCAGATATCACACCTGTCTCTGAGACAGCACTAGGCTCACATACTCAACTAGCCAATCATAAACACTCTCTTCCTGTGTATCTCAAGGAGGTCTAATTTATTACCCATTAGCATTCACATTTAAACGCTGCCATTTTTGCTTTTGGACACCAGTTCCTGATACAGTTTTTTTGCAACTTGGTCACATACACTGCCTGGCCAAAAAGAAGTCGCAGTTTGGATTTAAATAAGCAGATATTTAAGAGCCTATGATTGGATCATTACTGCAGTGATTAATATGTTTCAGATGGCAACAATTCTTTTAACCCTAACTGATGCAGTGTGTAGCTTCTCATTTCTTATACAAGCATGTCGGAAGATGGATCCCATAGTTGTGGAAAAGATGTTAATGTGTTTCAGAAGGGGCAAATTATTGTCCTGCATCAAGCAAAGAAAACAACTAAGGAGATTGCTGAAATCACTGGAATTGGGTTAAGAACTGTCCAACGCATTATTAAAACCTGGAAGGATAGTGGTGGACCGTCACCTTGCGGAAGAAATGTGGTCGGAAAAAATTCTTGAATGATCGTGATCGGAGATCTCTAAAACGCTTGGTGAACACACACCATAAAAAATCGACAGTTGAATTCACGGCTGTGTTTAATAGTGAAAGTAAGAGCATTTCCGCACGCACAATGTGACGAGAACTTACAGGAATGGGACTAAACAAGAAAGCCACTTGTTAGTGAGGCTAATCGGAAAAAACGACTTCAATTTGCTAGGGAGCATAAAGATTGGACTGTGGAGCAATGGAAAAAGGTCATGTGGTCTGATGAGTCCAGATTTACCCTATTCCAAAGCGATGGGCGCGTCAGGGTAAGAAGGGAAGCGCATGATGCACCCGTCATGCATAGTGCCCACTGTACAAGCCTCTGGAGGCAGTGTTATGATCTGGGGTTGCTTGAACTGGTCAGGTCGAGGCTCAGCAACGTTATGCAGCAATGAATACCTGAATCTACTGAATGACCAGGTTATCCCATCAATGGATTTTCCCTTCCCTGACGGCACGGGCAAATTCCAGGACGACAATGCCCAGATTCATGGGGCTCAAATTGTGAAAGAGTTGTTCAGGGAGCATGAGGAATATTTTTCAGACATGACACTACAGGTCCTGACCTTAACCCCATTGAAAGTCTTTGGGACGTGCTGGAGAGACTTTACGGAGTGGTTCGACTCTCCCATCATCAATACAAGATCTCGGCCAAAAATTAATGCAACTCTGGATGGAAATAAATGTTGTGACGTTGCATAAGTTTGTTGAAACAATTTGTTGAATAAAATGACACTTATTTTTCGCCCTGTTCCTTACACAATGCTATCTTATGACATCTAAGCACATGTACTATAGTGCATGACTCATTTTAACACTTGCATTACATAATCAAATACATTTACAAGCTTGTTCAAGTGTGATTAAATTGCACAGTAGCTCAACTGTGTGATGTAAAGGACCAGGGTATAAGTCCTTAGGGGCAGTGGTAGCTCAGTGGTTAAGGCTCTGGGTTACTGATCAAAAGGTTGGGGGTTCAAGATGCCACTGTTGGGCCCTTGAGCAGGGCCCTTGAGCAAGGCCCTTGACCCTATCTGCTCCAGGGGTGCTGTATCATGGCTGACCCTGCACTCTGACCCCAGCCTAGCTGGGATATGTGAAAAAAAAAAGAATTTCACTGTATATATGCAAATGTGTGATAAATAAAATTATTATTATGAAGAGCACGCAAGTCGACACATGAGCCAGAAGTGTCATAGAAGCAGCACAAAATAACATGGTTGTGTTTTTCATCTCACATTTATCTTTTAGGACACTATCGGTTAGGTTTAGGTTTAATTTTATTTATTTTTTTTACCCCCTTTTCTCCCAATTTGGAATGCCCAATTCCCACTACTTAGTAGGTCCTCGTGGTGGCGCGGTTACTCACCTCAATCCGGGTGGCGGAGGACAAGTCTCAGTTGCCTCTGCTTCTGAGACCGTCAATCCACGCATCTTATCACGTGACTCGTTGTGCATGACACTGCGGAGATTCACATCATGTGGAGGCTCATGCTACTCTCCGTGATCCACGCACAACTCACCACGCGCCCCATTGAAAGCGAGAACCCCTAATCGCGACCACAAGGAGCTTACCCCATGTGACTCTACCCTCCCTAGCAACCGGGCCAATTTGGTTGCTTAGGAGACCTGGCTGAAATCACTCAGCACACCCTGGATTCATGACCCCAGGGGTGGTAGTCAGCGTCAAAACTCGCTGAGCTACCCAGGCCCCCTGGTTTAAGGTTTTGTTGATTTAAAACTTGAGAGAGATTGCATTTAAAAAGCTCATCTGTTTGGGAGAAAATTTTACTGGTTTTTAGCACCACACATTTGACATTTCACCTTGAAAGCGCCATGTTATATCATCTTTGCCTGCACAATGGTGTAGTTACAACATCTACCAGCAGGGGCTAACTGGGTCATGCTAACTGGCCAAACCTTGACCTCTTGAATAATTCTATAAATTCACAAGACTTTTATGACATCATGTATTTTATGACACAGACTTTCATTTATTTGACTAATATTTCTCCAGTTAATAAACAAGTGCAAATGACCTGCTGTTTTCATGATGTCGAGATGTTCCAAACTTGTTCAAAGCACTTTTATGTTTTGTATGAAAGCGGTTTGGAGTGAATCTGGATCACTTCCTCTTTGGAAATCCCTTCAGGTGTCTGATGGCTCAGGATCAGAGCTATCGTGTTTTTCTCTCCTCGTTTACATGCTGTGAGTCTCGGCATGCAGAGCGCAGGTGAAGTGTCTATTGATTATTGTTGCTCCTGCATTAATGCATGTTGGTATTGCAGTCGATTGACTTGTAACAGTGCAGTTCCTGTCCTCCCAAAGCTCGGGTTCATGTGTGCATGTGATCCATTAGCTAAACGACATGATCAGACATCCTCAAGGACTATTCATGAGGAATTCCCTCTCAAAGCACAAGGAGACTGGGTTAAGACCTTCGTTTAGAGGTGGGGAATTCAGTGTGTTTCAGCAGATTGCATCATGTAGTAAATTTAAATTCTGGCTGTGCATGGCACATTTCAATAAACATGATTTGTGGGGAAGGACATGTAAACTGTGTGACTGTTTAAAGGTGATCATACAAGATGGGTACAGTGGCCAAGAAAATTTGTCATCTGATATTAGGCCATTGTGAGATTATCCTATCCGCCGATAACCATATACACACTTGTCTGATTAACAGAAGTGTGTTAATTCCAAAATCTACCAACAGCTTTGTTAACTAATAATGCACATTTATTATTTCTGTGTAACTGTGTTAAATAAGTGTTGATTCAACTTTAGTCTTATTTGCCAATTGCCATCATTAAATTGTTCCCATATGTCAACTAGTAGAGCGTGGAGCTTGCAACATCAGTGTATGGGAAGTACACATACTAATTAAGGTATAGGCTACTACTGCAGAATAAAAGTCTGGCAAATGCATAAAATGATAAATCAACATCAGTTAGCATTATATCGGTTTGTCAGCATGTGTGATGATGTGTATTACTGACTGACATTATCAGGGTAAGATCTGTGAAAAACAAACTCATAAAACTCTCTAAATAAACGGCCATAGATTCCTACTTTAAAATCCCAGAAACGAATACACTGATCTGAAGAACCTTTAATGAAACATCAAGAGCTTGAGCTTCAGCTGCTAAGAAAAGTCCCATTTAAAAAGGCCTGAATTGAGGCTTCACTCATTTCGGGAAATAAGTCGGCGGAGCAGATGCTCGTCAGCGGCAGGAGTTCGTGCACGCTGCGGGGCGATGCGGTCTGGGATTCGCTGACACGGGTGATGATGGAGCTCAGAAAATTTTTAGCCCCGCTACCCCCATCAGTACCCCCGCCCGGGGCAGATCAGCTCCGCACCATCAGGAGCTCCGCGTGACCACGTCATTAGAAGGTGTTAATTGGAGTTAGTCGGAGTCTTCGCTTTCTGTCAAGAAGTCTGACAACAGAATTCATTAGAATTAAAAATACCGGGGCATTGAAATGAATTCAAGAGGGATTCACTGATGAGGAAAGATGAGCTGACAGACAGAGCGCGTGCACAGAGGCTCCTCTTCTCATTAAAAGATGCCAAATATGGGCCCCATAATCTCCGTGCATCTTGCTTAGGAAGTTTATCAGCACGACCTACGTATCAAATGTGATTCGTAATATTCACACTTATATTTTGCTGCTTATTCCGGAAAAAGACAGCTGGAAGGAAGTCAGCTGCAACCGGATAAAGAAAACTGCGCGTGAACAAAAATGCTAGTCTTCATTTATTATTATTAAAGGAATATTCCTGGTTCAATACAAGTTGAGCTCAATCGACAGCACGTGTGGCATAATATTGATTACCACAAAGTTAATTTAGACTCGTCCCTCCTTTTCTTTAAAAAAGCACAAATGTGTGTTCCAGTGAGACATTTACAATGGAAGTCAATGGAGGTCAGTCTGTAAACGTTAAAATACTCACTGTTTCAAAACGTAAACCATAGCCAATGCGTGTTAATAAGATTTTAGTGAGATAAAATGCTTACTAACATTTTCTTTGTAAAGTTCTTAGCAATATTACAACTTCATTGTTAGGTGACATAACGCTGTAAACCCTGTAATCCCGGTAAACGACAATCTAAACAACTTTACGGCTCAAATATTACACAATTTTTAACATTATAAATAATGTAAGGGCTTTTATAAAATTATAAGCTTCACATTTCTGCCTTTAAACCCCTTCAAAAATTGGCCCCATTGACTTCCATTGTAAGTGCCTCACTGGAACATGGATTTGTGCTTTTTTATTTGTTTGTTTATTTATTTATTTATTTTTAAAGAAGGGATGGGTCATAATCATTTTTGTGGTAATTGACATTTTGACACAAATGCTGTCGGCTGATCTAAACTTGCATTTCACATCTGAAATATTACTTAAATATTTATACTTATACAGATATCCATATCTAGAACCTTTATATACCGCAAGGATCTTTGTTTTGGGGTTTAAGATTCATTTATTGACTCGCAATACACTCTTGTTTATTTTGCTCAGCAGAGCTCTGCTTTTTGTTCCTAGTGCATGAGTCAACAACACTGAACCCCAACACAAAATCTATTTCAGAATTAAAGGGTTCTTTAGGAAGATACAATTCTAAATGTAACTATGATTTTCATTAAAAATTCTTTTTTTTTTTTTTTTGTTTTTTTTTTTTTTTAAGTGGGGTCGTGTTCTTCGTGGAACCTGGGTTATTTAGCACCAAAAAGTGCAGTTGTTATAATCTGTTTAGAAAGTGCAATTAGAATCATGCATTTTTCTTATAAGGCTGTATTTTTTTCCCCTTGGAAACAAGTGTTGATCTGTTGAGCTATAATGAACGTTAGATTGTGCGATCGTTTTTCTCCTAAAACAGATCTAAATGTGTTGAGCAAGGCTTTAAGAGGAAAAGATATTCGTGTCCCTTTCATTTAAAGGCGGACAAAATGTTGGCCATAAAAACTCTTTAAGAGCGCAAATAGAGGAACTGCGCTCACAGTGTTAAACTTTCTATGTTATATTCACCCTGAGTTCTCTGCATGATCCAAAATAACTCCGAGGGAAAAGCTGTTGAAAATACATGCGAAGCGCTGGACAAAAACTCCTGCTCGAGAGAATGAATACAAAAATAATAATACAAAAAAGAAATGCCCGCGTGCAAATAAAGAAACACCGGTGGGGCATTTGTGGTTGATATGAACTGAAGATCCCTCACTATGTTTCTTCAGAACAGAAAACAGAATTAACAATGACATATTTGGTTTAATGTGGCATTGAAAGCAAATTATTCTGTTTTTTCGATTAAAATTGATTGTTTTGAAAATATTATTCGTAATATATATATATATATATATATATATATATATATATATAATTAAAAACAACACTGGTCTAATCTTCATTTTATTATATGAATTGTGGGCAATTCTTCAATTGTTTTTCAGCGCAAGACTGCAAATTATTATTAAAATCAATAAACGCGATTTGTTTTTTGTCGGATTCACAAATTATTCACTCGTTTCTGCGCAAAATTAGCGTTAAATTTTACCAAAAAATGATTTGCGAAATTTAAATGTTAGAAATGTAACGTTTAAAACATGATCTAGTGAGCAATTGTTCACCATTAACGAATTTAATCCAATTTATTAAGGGTTTGTTTTCCAATTCGTACAATTACACGTTAGAATTCCGTTAAATAGATAAAAAGATGGGCTATCTAAAAGATGCAAATAAAAACTGCATATTTTTACAAGAAAAAAAATACTGGGCGAAGATGCAATAAAAGACAAAATTATGAAAAGCACATTTTATTCCACCTTTCATAACAGTGCCATGAGAACATTTGTACAAGATACATCACAATCTAAAGTGCACAAATACTGTACAACAGAGGGATCTTAAATAAAAGAAATTCACATTGCGCTTCATATAAAAATAAGATTAAAAGCAGAGTTAAGGGCATGCTTTAAGAATAAAAGTAAAAATCCCCCCAAAATTAATCGTATTTCACAAATTAGCGCAAATGAACAAGCACAACTGGGGGCACAAAGCTTTGGCACTTGCAGATTAAAAGGTTAAAAACACAACATGGGCATATTGAGAGACAAACCAAATGAGAGAGAGAGAACTGATAAACGATCTGAGTGAAAAGCAGTTCTTAAGGGCTTGTATAGAAGGCGTAATAACCCATTGCTTTATGGCTCTCTTTGTTGTACTCCTCAGAGCTCAAGTCCTCACACTTTATAGTGGGTGAAGCGTCTGTACTGGAAACTCCAGGTGAGACACGCCTCCTCTTACATGGCATGGAGTATCCGCTGGCGTCCCCAGAGTCTACCACCTTCAGGACCGGTGGAGTCTCCATCCAGGGGCCAGCACCACCGGTCGCAGGGGTCACTGTGGAGCTGTCGTCCTGTAGCTTGTCTTTAGAGGACAGCAGATCGTCGGTGTACGCCGGAGGGCTCGGCCGGGGCGACCAAGGCAGGCCTGTGGTCATCTTCCTCTGATATGAACTTCTGCTGCTCCAACCGGCTGCCATCGAAGCGAAGGCCGAGTCGGGGTAGTAGCCCAATGCGTGCGGGCTCTGTAGGGGCAAGGGCTTGATGCCGTAGGGCAAGAGGCTAGAGGCCGAGTAGTCACTGTCATAAGACAGGTCCAGTTTGGTGGACACTCCGCCTTGCTGGACGGGCCCCACGAACCAGCGCTGAGCCGAAGCAGAGCTTGCAGCAGAGTCTTCGCTTTGAGGGGACAGCAGGCCGTTGGTCTGTGGCACGGCACGTTCACTGCCGTAGAAACGGTGGTTTTGTGGCAGGTTGTTTACAAACTGATCTTGGAAAAAGGGCTGCATTGCATAGCGGGCACCGGGTACAATCTGGTGTGACCGCGGAGAATCAGTAGGAGAGGGAGTCAGTCTGTCGCTCTCAGGAGCGGTGTACATCCTAAGAGGGAAACGACAGAAAAAGAGAAAGACAAATGAAAATAGACTGTTAAAAAAGGATGTTTGTGTCCATTTTGTCATTATGATTATTTTGAAAGAATTTATTAAACATTGCATTGTAGAATAGATGATTTATGGGAGATTTGGAAATTGTAGTACATTAAAAAAAATATATACACTGTCTGTATATTGTATTATGTAAATGTCTGGAATATTGAATGTTTTCAAACTCTGAAAGGGAAATCTGGACTTTGCGGGTTAAGTGTGCAAATTTGTGCTTATGAATATAACATTTAGCTGGCAAAAAGAGGTTTAAGGGATATTCCGGGTTTAATGAAAGTTAAGCTCAATTGACAGCATTTGTGGCATAATGTTGATTACCACAAAATCTCTCTCTCTCTCTCTCTCTCATATATATAATTTTTTTTTTTTTTTGCAGTATGGCACCTACAATGGAAGTGAATGAGTCCAGTCCATAAAAATTAAAATAAACACTGTTCCACAAGTATAGCCACAAGATGAAAACATTATACGTGTTAACATGATTATAGTGTGATAAAAGTTCTGTTGTGTATGATTTTATTGTGATAAAAATGACTTGTAGGGTTAACAGCGTTGAGCCGTCATGCCAAGTTATAATGTTGGATATAACTTTACACACACAAGGTTAGTAAGTGATTTTATCACTAGAATCATGTTAACATGCATATTGTTTACGTTTAGTGGCTATACTTTGTAACATTTCTGGACTGGCCCCATTTACTTCTATTGCAGGTGCTTTATTGTAACTGCAAGTTTTTTTTGTTTTATATAAACGAGGGACATGTCAAAAATATTTTTTTGTGGTAATAAATATTATGCCACAAATGCTGTTGATTGAGCTCAACTTGTATCAAACTATAAATTCAAGACCCTTATCTTTTGTATAATAGAATAAAATAATAGTCTTGACATTAATAATGTTTCCCCGGTTGTTTGGAAGACACTTACGAATCATAATTATCTCTGAAGCCTTTGGCAAAGGGGTTGTGGTCGATCTTGAGTTGTGTGATCTGCAAATAAACACAAACATGAGGAGTTCAGAAGCGCCACAAAAGCAGAAGTGGCTACATGGAGTTGTGGCAGAATTTGTGCTTACGTCCGTGTTCTGATAAGCTGTTACAGCGATGAACTGGTTTTCAGGGAAAGTGAAGGTCTGTGTTTTAGCGTCACTGCTCATGTCCTCAACTCCATCCTCTGTCACCTCCACGATGTGCAGCCGTGGCTGGTACTTATGCAGGGACTGCAGGACGATCATCTATTTTAAAACAACAAATGGCATTAGTGTTTGTGCAGAGTTCATGGCCAGCGCTTGCAGTTAGACGCACAGAGGTGTTAAAGCCACACTGAAGACATCTCACGCCCAACCCCCACACACTAAGATGCATTCGTTTTTTGCAACATTTAGGGTACTGAAATATCAGACCTCTACAGTAACATTTAACAGTTCTGGTTATTCATTTATTTTTGGTGGTACTCTGAAAACAGCATGCTTAAGCTTTCAAAAATGTAAGAAACACTCCAACATTAACATATCAGCTTGAAGCTTTTCTTTGACATATATATATATATATATATATATATATATATATATATTTAAAGCACCATTTATTCTTAGTCTGACTGGTGTGACTTTACATTCAGATTTTCATTAATTAAATGTTCAATATTAACTTCAGTTTGTTGGCAGCATATTGTTTGTTTGCATGAGTATTGTTGTTGAATCACCTGAGAGTGTACTGTTGTTATTTGTTTACCTGAGTATTGTTGTTGTTTGCTCCCTTGTTGTTGGTCAGCTTCAGTTTGCCGAATGATATTTCCTGCCTCATCCAGTGTGCGCCTGTGTTTGGTGATTCTGGGTGAACATAAACCTTGTTTCCTATACAGCAAAATAATAAGACATGCACAGAATATTTATGTTTATTATTTTGTTAAATTAAAATCAGCCTAAACACAACCTTCCCAAAAAAACAAGGCATTTGTAAATAGAACTTTTGCATTGAAAATATCCCTCATGAAAAACTGATGTATGGTGACTAAGAACATTTTTATTTTAACAATTCTTATTCATATATATGAGAATAACACTTCCACCCCCGCGTGTACTGAAGTGTCATTCAGCTCATGAAAGATGCAGATCGCTCACGTTACGTGAAACTTCTTTCTTTTTTAAAACGTTGCAAACACTAAATGACAAGTTCTAATGAAGTTACAAAAATCAGCATTATAAAAAACAATCGTGCACCACGAAAACATATTCGGTTATGTATTTTAGCTTTGCATTGTCTGGAAAATGATTTGTCATAATAATCATGTTTGTCTCATTGGGATTAATCAAACATTTATAATGTATTATAGCAGAGCAGATTTTATTAATTCAAACAATTTGTCTACAAATACACAATCGAACGAAAATTGTAATATCACTCCAAAATAAATAAATAAATAAATAAATAAATAACAGGGTAGCCTATTTATTTTTATTTACAAACGTTGTGCTTTTCGATTATACAAGCTGCTTATTGTGTAGCTATTACATAAAAATGTTACAATATAATTTTTTGCCGGGAAAACAATTATTTCTCGAAAAAAGTAATCGAAAACTTTTCTTTTTTCTTTTTATGTTTTTACTGTGCAAGGCTGTCATGGTGTAGATATAACAATGTGTCATGTTGAGATGTTCTCAAATTATTTTGAGGACATCTTTATTTTTTATTTTATTTTTTTCCCCCCTTTTTCTCACCTTGCATGTTGTTGTCCGCTTTCCCGCAGGTGACCCATTTCCCGCCCTGAAATCTCCAGTGGTTCGGATCGGCCAGAACAATCTCCACAAACACATTATAATGCGCCGTCAGGTTCAGTCCAGTGATATTGAAACTCAGGAAGGGGAACATTCGCCTGCAAATGTCATGATTGAAAAACAAAAACAAAACAACACATAAAAATAAAAACAATTAGGACGGATTCGTTTTAACCATCCTGGGAAACTGAAGATGTTCCTTTTTCAAATACAGCTTGATCTTTTAATTTGCAACAAATAAAGTTTCACACGTATTGTGTTCTAAACTATTCTGAACATTTCCCTAAAAGACTAGTTACCCATTTTTGCTCATTTCCAGCACGTGAACTCTTGAAGATGATGCCCTCCTTACCTGCCCTGTTTGGTGATGATCATCTCAGTCTGATGGCGGTGAAATTTGAGCCAGAGCGGTCTGTTACACAGGTAAACCTGCGCCCTCGCCGCGGAGCCCGAGCCCGGGATGGGCATCGAGCTCAAACTGGACCCCGGTCCGGGATAGGACGGGTAGAGGCACCCAGGACCCTGTCCGAACTGATACCCGCTTCCAAACTGACTCCGACTGGCGCACACGGCGGATGAGAACCCGGCGGGTGGAAGAACCGACCCGTAATGCAGAGATGAAGAATACCGGGTCCCGTTAGAACCGCTGTACACCGAGCCGGACTGTCCGCCGTACGGGAAGAGAGAGCACGGATTGGTCACGTCAGAACTCGGTTGGGTTGAGGATATGAAATAACGATCAGTGCCCAGTTCATCAATGTTGTACCGACGGGCGCTGGAGAGGTCACTCTCCCCACCGATCACCGGAGAACTTTTTCTCCCGTCCGGTGCGGCCGCTGGCGCTTTAGTCCCGGTGAAGCTCTCACTCTCGCCCTCATCCAACAGTGCGTTGCCTCCACCGCTCAAGAACTTCTTGGCACCGGAACTCTGCTCGGATTCGACCCGTTCCATCTCCTGAAAGTCGAGTTGTGTTGAACCCGGGCTGTTGTTGGTGCTCTCTGAGGACGACGACAGGTTATAGAAGGTCTTGGGTAAGTTTACAGATGCACCAGGAAGGATGCTTTCTAACTGCATTCTTCAGTGCTCTGGTGAGGATCAATCAAAAGAAGGTCGAGATCAATAAGTAGCCTAGATCACACCAGGACGCTGACCCGAGCGCCCCTCACCTTGACCTCTGAAGAGACACCTCCGGATTTTCAGCAGTAATCTGTGAGTGACAGAACTGTTCAAGAGAGTTTAGCTGTAGATATATATGATCTAACTTGAGGGGGCGGAGCCTCTGCAATTCGTGTGCTTTCTCATTGGCTGGGATGTAACTAGCATAGTACAAATAATTCACATTTCTCCTTGGGGTTAAATAGCGTCCATTTTTATTTCAATTTAAGAGAACCAAACAATGGTTGTATAAAGGTATTTTATTTAGCCTGCATGCTATATATCTTAGAAATAAATGTTTTAATAGTGATTTACAGTCATAAGAGAACAATTATTTAGGCTTTAAAGAATCCAGAAGCCAAAACACTGATCTGAAGAACCTATAAATGTAACATCAAGAACTTTATTAATCCAAAGAACCATTAAGAAACACATATTGATTACTAAGAATGATTAAGGCAGCTTAATTTTTAAGAGTGCATTTGTTTTAATCAGAACAGTCCCATATCGCATTTCAAAATTCATTTTAATTAACGAGTGTTAATTCGAGATTGACTATGAACCCACAGAGGAGCTCGACACATATTAGATGCACTGAAAACAAAACAATTAACAAGTCCTCCAGACCTGATATATTTTATCGAAATATGCACGAGCTCGATTGAACTTGGCGACAATTAACAAACGATTAATAAAGGAATCTCCTCACCACAAAGTGTCAGAAGCGATTGCCATGAGTTTCTTGTGTATCGGGGGTAAAAGTTTAGCCCTCTCTTTGGGCCAGTGTGTTTGGGCTAATCACGCTGCACGTGCGCGGGGTATCAGGGGTAATTCTTCCTCCTCACGAGACAATTTCTTTCTCCTTCTCGAGGTTGGGCGTCCCAAGTGTACTTTTTTTCCCTCAATAAAACGCATAGACGAATTCATTCAAAAACTGAGTGCGATTATAACTTGTGGAATTACCCATTTTTCCCCTATAAAAGAAACATTGTGCATTTGACATGTTTAAGTGCCTAACCTATGTGTTCAACTGTGCATTTCTAATGGGAAGTCTATTTTAGCGTTCTATTTAGTTTGTAAACTCAAACTGCAGCAGATTGTTTTCAGCGCGTGCACGCGAGGAGGTGAGTGTGCGTGAGGCGCGCGCACGTCACCTGAGGGTCTCGAACACCCCGCACCTTTAATAACAAAACACGCCCTCATTAAAATAAATATATACATCCTTTAGCATAGTAGATTAATAAATAAATAATAACACATCATTTATATTTCGCCTATTTATATAATAACATCGACATATAAATACATAATTAAAATAGCAATAAATAATACAATATAATAATTAGACATTGAGAGGCATATCTTTCTGTAGCCTATATAATCCCTAAAAAAAAGCTTTTTATTTATTATTTTTTTTAAATGATGACGCTATTCTTCTGTATGTTATTGAGTTGACACTTTATAAAGCCTATAATCCTCGAGGCTTTTATAGAATAGCATGTTTTTGTGATCATACGTTGAAACATGAACACTGACTCATGCAACGTTTGCTGTGAAAACCTGTTACTTTAAAATAAGATGCTAAATTAAACTCTATTTATCAAAACGTCTGGACGATTTAAACCATGTTGAATACATTTTCAAATCGAGAGAGAGAGAGAGAGAGAAAAAAAAAAACACCCAGGTCAACAGATGGAAAAACAATTGAGCCCCAGTTCACCATAAGGTAATATCTGATTGTCTTGATCATCAGGCGGTGGTAATAAAAAAAAAAAAAAATAAAAAAAAAAAAAAGAGAAGGGCGGGGGCAAATCCCACCCCGGGCTCAGCCCCTTTCCAAGCGCAGGGAAACCGGCCAATTATTTTTCCGTGTGAAGGAACCGGTGATAGTGAAGGAAGAGACAGCCGGGCGGATACACACCGCATTATTAAAACCGCTCAGAAGCCCGGTGCATCACTGATACATCTGATAAACGAGAAAGAGAGACAAAAAGGGCTGTTTCACATTTAACATGAAGGTAAGACAGAGAGAAGTGCCGCTGCTGACCGGGTGTTACAGTGACCGGGTGGTGATAGTGGTCGGTTACCCGGAAAGGCTCTTTAATGAAAAAACCCCACCGGGTGTCCCTGCTTCATCAAACCCATGACTCTCTTTAGCTCGTCATTGTAATTAAAATTCTTCGATGACAGCCATGGCCTGGATGACAAATTAAAGAGTGATGATAAGACATTTAATAAGTCACAGGTTGCAACTTATTAGGGGGAAAAAATATACCATCACCGATTACTCTATTCACACTTAAAATGAGATACTACTGTCCTATTAACCTCCTTCCATTTGCTTTAAAAGAGAAAATAGAATATCCATAATAACAGAATTTCAGGATCACAATACAGGCCCAGAACTGGACCAACAGCTGCCACCCGGGCCTGCTGCTCTACTGGGTCAAAACATGTAACAGTTTCATCCTAAAATTGTACCTGTTGCTCAAATGGTAGAAAACGGAGCTGGCAACACCAAGGTTAGGGGTTTGATTCCAATGGTACACACCTACTGATAAAACCAATGAACTCATTTAAGAAGAAGAAGATAAAAAAAAAACGATCTACTTATTTGTGAACTTTTTTCACAATACGCATAGTTTCAAAGGAGCTTTAAGGCAGGTCGTCCCTCATGTCTTGATATCTCAATTGAATAGCTTTATGGAAAATAACACCTTGTTGTCTTATTGTCCCAGCAAGCAAGCCAAAGTCGACTGTGGCACGGAAAGAAAAAAAGTCCATAAGATGTTTAGTTGGTAGAGAAAAACCTTGAGAGGAACCACAGTCTTACTATGGCTTTACGTGAAATGTACATGCTGAATACAAACTTCAGGTATCCATTGAAAAGCTTAATATGACAGTTTTTAATACCGTAATGATAACGATTAAATTGTAAGGCTATTGTTTACGAATCTTTGCAGTCCACAATTGATTGCAGGGAAAAATTATCACTGAAAACCCAAATAAATTGACTTTACTCAATTGAATTGAGTAATGACATCTCCAAAACGTGTTATTATGTTCACTTAACTTAGTGATCATATTGAATGAAGTTAAGTAAGTTAAGGTAACTACATGCAAGTAGACCTAACTCAGATTTGCTATTTAAATGTTGTTCTTTCTACTTAATCATTTTAATTGACTGGATTTAAATTTAAGTCACACAATAAACAGCTCAAATAAAGAAACTTATAACCGATACTAGATTAATCATTAAATGAACATAATTCTCCACAGAAATTCATAGACATCTGTACTTCGGTTGCACATGCACAAGGAGAACTGAGATCGTGTTAACAGGGTCCAACTTGATGGACCACCCAATGATGACATCACACAAAACAACTATTTGCAAAAAAACAACAACATAAATAATACAACCAAAGAGCTAAAACCTCTATGAATGCTTAATAACAACTATTTAAATGCACCAATATGTTCCCTCTGACCAAGGGAACATAATTGAAATTATTCAAGCACAAGGCATTATGCATATTCCCCAAAGCCTCAATTTTGTACTAATAATTTGAGTTATAAACACTTAAAATCTTAAGACTATGGAGTTTTAGGAAACATGGATATTTGAGTTATGAGCCCAAAACTTGACATTTCAAGTAATGTTTAATTAAGACAACTTGATTTATCCCGTATTGACAACATTATGTATTACAAGAATATTTAATCTCACTTGTAATGTAAATAATACATTTGAATCAAAAATCAGCGTCTCATGTTGTCACCTCTGTCATCGTTTCTGCTCAGTTGGTGTGTCTAAATTATGAGATCAAATCCTGAAATGATCTCAACTGATAGTATGAGGAAGTGTTAGGTAAAGATCTACACAAAGCACCTGAGAAACACACACACACACACACACACACACACACACACACACACGCGCGCGCACCCCACACAGGAATGATTATACATTCTCACCTGACAGATTCTGGGCCCCAAGTGCCTTGTAGTTTTTAAGGTGTGACATTCACAAGGATTAGCTCCCAGCTAAGAGGAATATTGAGATGAGAACGGGTTCTCCGTGCAGAATACAGAATTCTTCCATCCACGCCATTCTGTGTGTGATCCATCATTGTCTCTACTGAGACGAAATGAGCTTTCGGACTATTCATTCTAGCTGCTGTGCAATTAAAAGTGAAAAGATGCTAAATTAAGCCCTGAAAGTGTGTTAGTTTGGTTTATATGCGTATTGCCTTGAGTTGCTTTCAGGAAGATGACATGTCCTGCAAATGGCATTTTGCTAATACTTTTATTTATTTTTTGCAAATTATTATGCAGGCTGCTTTTATGACCTTATATTAAATAAAATACTAAATGAAATATTTTTTAGTAAAAAAAGTGTTACACTGCAGGACCATTTAAACTGAACTAGTGATGGTGCGAACTAGAATGAAATGGTCATTAAAATGGTGAAAAATATAAAAGGTGAGCAATTCCCTTATACATTCATTTAAAGCTTGATGTTGATAAATAAAAGCGCTTTTTCCACTTTGGATAGAAGTGTGTGATAAATGAATAAATGTAAACAGAAATAAAAACATATTATGTGTCAACCAGGGGCAGAAATGAACGGGGGTTCGGGGCTAAAATGCCACCAAAAGTAAAAGAAAAATGCCCCCGAAATGTAATATGTGTGTTTTGATTTATTTGTAACATCTGATATATTTCCTCATATTCTATTCTAGGCCTTGGTATACATATGGTTGCATAAAACATCTGATTTTATGTGTATAAATAGATAAAATTAAGTATTTGACATTATTTTTTATATGATAAGAAAACGCCCTCATAAAGGTAAACTATGAAAATCAAATAGTGCCCTCAATGATATATTTGCCATCATAATACCATTTCAAATGTCTCATCAGTTTCATTAAGTGTGTATATCTGTGTTTTAAAACAGCATGTGTGTGCAGATGTGTGTTATGAGCAGGGAATGTGTGTATATGTGTTTGCATGTGTGCAATCTAGACATGTGTGAAGAATTTGGGGAAAAGGGGCTAAAAATCTGTGAAAGAGAGAGCGGGGGAGCTGGAACTCAGCTGGAAACTGATTGGCTGCCAACCTGAGGAGGAAATAAGAATCTGCTGTCCTCTCCGGTCTGGGACCTCAGTGACCAGCACAAGATGTCTGCCACGGCCCCTGAGGGCCCCGCGGCGTCCCCGCAACACTCCTCTGCCTCCGAAACCATCTCTCTCATTTTGTTATTGACTCAAAATGTCACCCAGTCTTTTAAGGAAATCTCTCCCTCCCTCTTTTTGTCTTTCTGTGCTGAACACACAGGAGAGAGTGGGCGAAAGGCTCCGGGTGAATCAGGGTCACTCAAAATCAATACTGTGCTTTTAGATGGCACAGATACATAAGGTACGGTAATAGTCTTAAATGTTTCTCTGTAACTCTCAGAGGCTTTGAAAAGGGTGACGGAAGAGTTGGGAAACTGAGGAATCATAAATTGATCTCTAAAATGATCGCGACACACAGACTTGTACTCTTGTAAACTGTAAGGATTGCCATCTTCTTGTACTATGGATCTCTCACTCACAGTCATAACTGATAATTAGAATAATAAACTAGTGCAATCTAAAACTAAGGTACACTGAAAAAAAAATCATGTTCAGTTTATGGTAAAAAAAAATGCAATCTGTGGTTGCCAGAAATGCACCATAAAAAATACAGTGAACATGTTTCAGGCATTACTGATTTAGTTTTGGTGCATGTATATTTTATGTAAATAATATAATGTTAATTTATAAACTTATTGGAAATACAAAAATCTGCTTTGCACTTTTGAGTGTCCCGTCCAGGAATAAATATAGACAGTGAACGGTCACCCACACAAAAACAAAACACCATCAGAGTAACACGTGACACTCAAATTACGCAATGAACATTAAATACCCCCGTGATGGGTCATGCAGGTAATTTGTCTCTTGTCTTGTTAAAT
The DNA here is from genome assembly GCF_019703515.2 of Myxocyprinus asiaticus. Taxonomy (NCBI): domain Eukaryota; kingdom Metazoa; phylum Chordata; class Actinopteri; order Cypriniformes; family Catostomidae; genus Myxocyprinus; species Myxocyprinus asiaticus. The sequence continues at coordinate 42,709,118 of NC_059377.1, read as the reverse complement.
AAAATATTTTTTCCATTCATCATAAGTTAACTACCAGCTAACCAAGTAACACTTTTTTTACTGCTGCAAGTTTACATTCTTTTCCCATTAAAAACAAAAAATCTTCTCACTGAATCTAGAACTATCTGTTTTCTTAAACAAATAAGATTTTACTGTTTTCATCTCAGCAATTCAGTTCTGTCATTTTATGTATTTCATAACTTGAAAAATCAGTTATAAATCAGATTACATTAAAAACTAACAACATCCCTGTAAAGCACTTTTTGAATATTGTTTTTAAAAGGTGTTATAGTGGTAAAGTTTATTATTATTTTTATCAGTGATATTTGCTAAGGGAAGTATACATACTGTATTATGATTGCTTATACATTGCTCAACCCTAACTTTAAGTATTAAACTTTGACGCATAACTCATCTCACACCATTTGTGCTATGCTAATGTTGTGGTGGCAAGTTTTGCACGAACATGCATTGCTCACAAAATGTAAATATCTATTTATTTATATTCAAAAATACTGTTTTGATGGTTATCTAGGGGCTATGTGACATAGTGTTCACTATGGCAGTGTGAATAACAATCACCATCCACGCACTTGCAGTCTTTGATGAAGATGCAGACCTGATATGACAGCGGTGGCATTGCTGTGTGCACCAAATGTTCTGTGTGCGTATCATTCTGCGGCTCTGTTACCAAGGTCACATGATACATTGGAAATATATTTATCCCCAGACAGCTGTCAACACCTCGTTAGACCTGTCAGAACAAAGCATGCCTATTTCGATGCTCTGATGAAATCGATAAATTATTCTTAATCAGTTTCAAGAGTTTCATTTGTTGCTTCATCTATACGCCCGAGGAGAAAGACTTTAAAATACTTTAATAAGCAATTCCAGAAGAGTTATTGGGAAAAATCGCACAACACCATTATATTTTACTGCTATTTCACAGACGGCTACACAAAACTCCATAAAACAAACGGTAAAAGTGCAACGCTTTAGTTTTTAAAGTCTTCAAGAGCGTTTCCATCTCTCAAAACACCAAGAAACCTCAAAACTTACAAGAAGAACGAAATAAAGTTGAATTACGGCGCCTACGCATAGATTCATTCCAACTGAGCTCGAAGTTTACGTTTTCTCGTAAAACCCACTCCCATTGTGACCCGTTCGCCCATGTTCCGTGACCACCCATAAAAGCCGAGGAGCGATGAGGGTGACCCCTGGTGGCCAGAGGTCAGGGGTCGCCCGACAGGGGGAAGGAAGTCCTGCCATACTGTTGTCAGAGTCCATCAGCTGCAGCAGCACATGAAAGAGGTGCATTCCTGCTTTATGATGCGATTCGGCCACTGCAGCCTTTGCTCGGTGCTAGATTCATGAACGCCGTTGACAGAATTAATGCTGTGCGCCTCATTAGAGTATCCTGGCACTGAGACCCGCCGCAGGAGGCAAGCTGAGAAACACAGCCATTAGAGGATGGGCCATAGAGCATCTCCTGCGCTTGTCAGCATTTTCATATGCTCTCTTTTGTGCTTGTCTGCTTTCTCATCTGCTGTCTCCTGTGCTCATCTGCTCTCATCTGCTCTCTCCTGCACTTGTCTGCGTTTTCATCTGCTCTGTCTTGTGCTTGTTTATATTGTCATCTGCACCTGTCTGCTCTCCCCTTCACTTTTATCTGCTCTCTTCTGCACTCATCTGCTTTCTCATCTTCTCTCATGTGCTTATCTGCTCTCATCTGCTCTCTTCTGTGCTCATCTGCTCTCTCCTGTGTTCATCTGCTCTCTCCTGCGATCATCTGCTCTCTCCTGCGATCATCTGCTCTCTTCTGCTCTCTTCTGCGCTCATCTGCTTTCTCATCTGCTCTCTTCCTGTGCTCATCTGCTCTCTCATGCGCTCATCTGCTCACTTCTGCACTTATCTGCTCTCTCCTGCGCTCATCTGCTCTCATGCACTCATCTGCTCTCACCTGCTCTCTTCTGCGCTCATCTGCTCTCTCCTGCACTCATCTGATCTCTTCTGTGCTCATCTGCTCTCTCATGTGCTCATCTGCTCTCTTCTGCACTCATCTGCTCTCTTCTGCACTCATCTGCTCTCTCTCATGCACTCATCTGCTCTCTTCTGCACTCATCTGCTCTCTTCTGCACTCATCTGCTCTCTCTCATGCACTCATCTGCTTTCTCATCTTCTCTCATGCGCTCATCTGCTCTCATCTGCTCTCTTCTGTGCTCATCTGCTCTTTCCTGCGCTCATCTTCTCTGTTCTGTGCTCATCTGCTCTCTTCTGTGCTCATCTGCACTCTCCTGCACTCATCTGCTCTCTCATGCGCTCATCTGCTCTCATCTGCTCTCTTCTGTGCTCATCTGCTCTCCCCTGCACTCATCTGCTCTCTTCTGTGCTCATCTGTTCTCTCCTGCGCTCATCTGATCTCTTCTGTGCTCATCTGCTCTCTCCTGCGCTCATCTGATCTCTCCTGTGGTCATCTGCTCTCTCCTGCGCTCATCTGATCTCTTCTGTGCTCATCTGCCGCTCTTGCGCTCATCTGATCTCTTCTGTGCTCATCTGCACTCTCCTGCACTCATCTGCTCTCTCATGCGCTCATCTGCTCTCATCTGCTCTCTTCTGTGCTCATCTGCTCTCCCCTGCACTCATCTGCTCTCTTCTGTGCTCATCTGTTCTCTCCTGCGCTCATCTGATCTCTCCTGTGGTCATCTGCTCTCTCCTGCGCTCATCTGATCTCTCCTGTGGTCATCTGCTCTCTCCTGCGCTCATCTGATCTCTTCTGTGCTCATCTGCCGCTCTTGCGCTCATCTGATCTCTTCTGTGCTCATCTGCACTCTCCTGCACTCATCTGCTCTCTCATGCGCTCATCTGCTCTCATCTGCTCTCTTCTGTGCTCATCTGCTCTCCCCTGCACTCATCTGCTCTCTTCTGTGCTCATCTGTTCTCTCCTGCGCTCATCTGATCTCTTCTGTGCTCATCTGCTCTCTCCTGCGCTCATCTGATCTCTTCTGTGCTCATCTGCTCTCTCCTGCGCTCATCTGATCTCTTCTGTGCTCATCTGCTCTCTCCTGCGCTCATCTGATCTCTCCTGTGGTCATCTGCTCTCTCCTGCGCTCATCTGCTCTCTCATGCGCTCATCTGCCGCTCTTGCGCTCATCTGATCTCTTCTGTGCTCATCTGCCGCTCTTGCGCTCATCTGATCTCTTCTGTGCTCATCTGCTCTCTTCTGCGCTCATCTGCTCTCTCATGCGCTCATCTGCTCTCTCATGTGCTCATCTGTTCTCTCATGCGCTCATCTGCTCTCTTCTGCACTCATCTTCTCTCTTCTGTGCTCATCTGCATTCTCATCTGCTCTCTTCTGCACTCATCTGCATTCTCGTCTGCTCTCTTCTGCGCTCATCTGCATTCTCATCTGCTCTCGTCTGCGCTCATCTGCTCTCTCATGCGCTCATCTGCTCTCTCATGCGCTCATCTGCTCTCTTCTGCACTCATCTTCTCTCTTCTGTGCTCATCTGCATTCTCATCTGCTCTCTTCTGCACTCATCTGCATTCTCGTCTGCTCTCTTCTGCGCTCATCTGCATTCTCATCTGCTCTCGTCTGCGCTCATCTGCTCTCTCATGCGCTCATCTGCTCTCTCATGCGCTCATCTGCTCTCTTCTGCACTCATCTTCTCTCTTCTGCGCTCATCTGCATTCTCGTCTGCTCTCTCCTGCGCTCATCTGCATTCTTGTTTGCTCTCTTCTGTGTTCATCTGCGTTTTTGTCTGCTCAGTTGTTTGCTTTCTTCTGCGCTTATCTGCTCTCCTATTCATTAATCTCGTCTGCGCTCGTCTGCATTATCTGGATTTATTTGTTCATCAGCAGTACTGAGGCTCTTGGCATCTCCTGACACGGGCTCTTTAAAGAGATGGATGTGAGTGTTTGAAATCAGCGCTTGTTGAGTATCAGATGTCTGTTTGCTGTCAGACTTTCTCATGCGAGTATTCAGTAACGTCAAGTGACCCCTAAATGTTCACAAACTTGATCCGACATTGAACAGTGTGACTGAAACACAAACCCAAAACAAATCAATGTTTAAACTCTTCAGCACCACTGTAAAACTATTTCTTTTGAAAATATTATCATCTTCGACTTGTCATGTTTACCACACATCGTTTCTTCTCTCTGCTTTACTATAACGAAAAATAAAAAGACAAAAATATTCAATAAAATGAAACAGTTTAACAAGAAATATGGCCATCTTTTTTTTTTTAATGGCACCCACCGTGTGTAATTCTTCTGCGATCAGCGCTATATATTTATTTTAGATTTAATGTTCATTTTCATAACTACTGTAATATTTTTAGATTCTCATCTTTCTGTCTTTAAATTACCTGTGAACCCTTTGAAAGAAGCACAAAGAAATATTTGCATTGTAGAGTGAACATGTTTCTCTGGGAGAACTTGATTTGACTCAATAATATCACAGATTTAGAGTTTGATCTAACCCATGTTTGAATTAAGATGGGAAATCACATCATATTTTTGAATTCCAGATGCATCAGCCTCTCTGAGAGAAAACCGCTAATGCCGGTGGATTAGATATGCGCTGCAGCAGCTGCATGCACAGATGCAGATACTGGTTTCGACACATCTGAACAAACGATGCAGTCAGTTCAATCTGATCTGCTGTTCTCATTCGAGGGGACTCGGCCCCCTCACGTGCCACATAATAACATTAAAAAAACACACGGGTGACTCTCTGTGGATAACCGCACACATGACATGCATGTGTGATATTGTTGGCTTTGTGAATATCCTAAAACAGCACAAGCTCTATGTGGTCTGGTTAGTTTTGGTTTTGGTTCCATATATACCATCTTGGCCTCCTAACTAAAGTTGACCTCTGGCTGACCCCAGCCTGGGTCTGATCACGGTCCGTCGGTGACCCATTTCTCGCCTCTGATCTCTCTCCTCGCAGAACAGCTCATCATCGACCGCAGCCACAGGATGGCAGGTGCTAAAAGTTTGACAGTGCAGGCCAAAGATACATGTTTTGAAGGAAAAGCTGGCAAGAAGTGTGTGTGTATGTGTGTGTGTATATACATTTTCAATGGCACTAAATGGAATTACACTAAATTTTTCCTACTATTCTTTAAAAGTAATGTGAAATAGTAGACACCCAGAGAATAATATTATTGCTTTTTCATAACTCGATTTAATTTAACTCGATAAAACATTGGAAATATAGTAATAAATAACTGGAATTGACCAAAATAACCAACGAATGTAGCAAAGGAAGTCCCGCCTTAAAGGAAAAAGAGCCAATCATCTTTAAGATACAGACATCACCTGTCAGTCAACTCGAAAACGTGCATGCACATTAGCTGAACAAGACTGAATAATAACTTTTTTTTTCCGCAAGTGAATCAGTGAATCATTTATGTGAATTAGTTCACTTAGATGAACTGACGAACCAATTCACTTAAATGGATTGGAGTTCCCAACGCTAAACATTGGAGAATCGTTTATGTTAACTGGTTCATTTACATGAACTGTCCGAAAGAACCGATTCACTTAAACGATATGGACTCTCCAGCATTATGAGAGAGACGACAGTGCATGTGTTCTGCGTTCAGAAAACAAACAAACAGACAATTGACGCTGCAGCACTACTCGTTGGAAAATGAAAATAGCTGCGCTACTGTCACGTTACTGACTAAATGTAGTAAAGTTAGTTAGTGGTGCCCAGTTATCTTGTCAGAAATAAAAAACAGTTACTGCGCTATTTTAATTCAATTTTGTGTCTTAAAGGCAGTGGCGGGCCGTGCATTTACAGTCTAGGCCTTCAGTGTGATTCATGCCATTAAGAAAACACAGTTTCACAATGAATAAGACACCCTATGCCTTTGGGCATCATACATCATATCCCAGCTAACTAGTAATACCAATTGACATTTTAAAAACACGTCCACACACGAAAGCCAAAACTAGCAAGCCTAATTTGAACTGCAGCATGACTGTTTTGTGAAATGAACGTCTCCCGAACAGACATTCAAAACTCATAATTTTTCATATGAATGTACCAAGGACGTCTATAATACCTGGAAAAATCTGTCTAATAATATTTGTGATTTAAATGTTGCTTGCAATAAATTTCATTTCGTCAGGGTACACGGTTATGCTGCGTTCCTTTCAAGTTGGTGTGGGATATTCCTACTTGATATCTCCGACCATAAATGCATTCCATTCCCCGATATTCGGAACTGCAACGCTCCCGTTAGCTTAGCAGGGGTTTGACTCTCATTAGAGATGTCTCCTAGCAACCCAACTGATAAACAATGCTGCAGCGCTAGCATTTGTGCTTCAGGTGTACAATTATCAAAAGAGATTATAATGTTTTATACACTTGTTTCTGCAGGCATTTGTTAAACAAGCTTTAATATCATGTAATGTGGAAACAAACTCATTTATCGATATTACTTAATAAAGTGAATGTTTATCACTTACTTTGTATATCTCCCTGAGTGTCGACATGTTTGTGTGACATCATGCCCCTGCATCTCGGCGAAATCGGAGTTGAGAATTTCTGCAGGAGCCTACAAGTTTTAATTCTGACTTTAAAATGCATTCCATTGCACTTTTCCTAGTAGGAAGTTGGAAAATCCGACTTTCCGAGTTGAATGGAACGCAGCACTACTTTTCAAAACTTGATCCGACACTGAATGCTCCAGCAGCCTAATTTACATTTAGAAAACTCCTGATGTTGCTATAACAATGCAAAAAGCACTTACCAATTTACTTGAAGTGAAAATCAGTCCTAATAATAAATTAAGCAATCACACGATCATGCAGAACATCTCGTGATTTTAAATCCATAAGGATCTCTTTCTCAACGGCAATACCAGCAATGATGACAGCTGATTCATCAGACAGCTTGATCTTACACTTTTCGCTCTTGGATTACGTACATCACTTAAAGTGTGATTGCGTCACTCAGGGCCAGCTAGAAGGCCTCAACCGGGACATATCCTAAAGATCACACAGTATTCCCTAGATGAAGAACATTTGCATACTTCGCTCAGCACACATACTATTTACCGCTGCATTAGTAAGAATAGTATTGTAGTATGCTGTTCCGAACATAGCGGAGATGAATAATTAGTCTGTTTTTGGATTTGAGTATAATATGCTAATTGACTGAGATTATTCAACCTCTTCATCTAAGTGTTTGTGTGTTTTTTGAGAGCGTGTGTGTAGTGGCGGGTCGCCTGTGCACTTTCGAGGGGTCACGCGGTGTGTAGTGCGCGGTGGCCCACGAGTGCTGTTACATTGGAACAAGCAGAGCTTTTATCACATCCATGACTCTGACTCAGAAACTGCATTTCGTCTCTCTGTCTTTCTTCAGGACGGTGAACAGATGCAGTTTTCCGCTGCAGTTCAGCGCAGGAGCAGCAGCGTGCAGGCCTCGCTGTGAGTCAGAGGTTTTTACACCTTTAGCTATGAAAGCCTCTACAACACACACACACTCAGCCTACTCAGGCATATGCTGCTTATGTCGACATGTTTAGTGCTTTAAAACTGACCCCACAGAGAGACAGAGAGACATGTGGGGAATCCCAGGCCCCTGACTGTCTGTCTGTCTGTCTGTATGTCTGTCTCTCCAGAGGCTTGAAACCAGAATCTCATCTCTGAACCTTAATGTCAGTTGAACTGATTGAGAAAATAAGGCTTGAATCAAAACATAGACACTTAAAGAGTTAGTTCAACCAAAAGTGAAAATTCTGTCATAATTTAATCACCCTCAACAAACATGAATACATTTTTTATTTTTTTTCAAGACACTTTAACATTATTACTACATGGGCATCAGTGTTGCGTAAATTACAACAAAAAAAGTAATCCACTATAATTACTAATTAAAAACTACTTATCTAAAATTATAATAAGATTACCTATTATTTCATTGAAAAAGTAATCACATTACCTTTGTTTTTCCACTCAACAAATTCAAAATAATTTCTATTTTCTCCTTGTTCTTTGTACAGTGTGATCCACATTTGGTTTTTGACCATTGAAAATGGTTAAAACTTCACTTAAATTATTGGATTGAGCAATATTGAGAGGCCCATATCTCTGGGATTTCATCATATAGGGCCTTAAAAATGACAATACCAGAAGGAAAGTTTATTTTGAACCAGAACTTAAAAGGATATTTAGATATCTTGAATACTAAGTGAGTTAAAGGCACTCTAACTTTGGAAAAACAACACAAAAAATAGTTTTTTTTTCACTTTTTGCACTCGCACCATTGGCATATAATGCAACAAGGGGTGCTGATATCAGCTGATTTTAATAATAGATCTACCTATCTCTGTGTAAAAATAAAATAATGGCACTGACGCCTTTCTAAGGTTATTTTTTTGACGTGTAGTTTTGCTCCAAAATCGTAAGCGGAAATTGTTGTTTTGACCCCCCTCTATGATTTTGGATAATAATTTCTGTTTTAATCAAAAAACTAAATTTTATCCAGGGACCTTTGGTTGAGTTGACCCTTAAGAAATATTGGTGAAATAAAAATGTTCATGACCACCAAAGAAATGAGTGGAAATGTGTACGGACATTTATTTAAAGGTTCAGATTATTTCAATGGCATGTTGCTGAGACTTTATCGGTATTGGCCGTGATTGGTGTTTTTTCAGTAATTATGCTGATATTGGAAGCAGACGGCTGATATTTTAATGCCTCATTTTGCTTAAAGCCAATGTGAATGGTATTTTTGAAAACAGATAAAATAACACAGATTCATAATATTGGACATTATATTCGTTTTTAGGCCATTAAATAAAGTCATTATAGGGTATCATATACCAGAATATCATTTTTCTGTTAATAACAGTGCGTTTTGTTTGGCATGATGCTGATCTTTGATAAAGGGAATCTCAATATTGAAGGTGTAGGCCAGAAGAGCTCTGTGTATTTATGTGAGATGCTGTAAAACAGTCTGGATGGGCCGCATGTCGACTGGACTCGGTTCAGTATCAGACGTTGATCAGATGGGTCTCCAGCAGCCAGAGATACACACCCAACAGACACCATGACAGCAGGCACTCCCCATAAACAGACCCCCCTTCAACACACACACAAATGCACAAATGCACACATAGTCGATGGATTTGTTGGTTTGGACAGTGATCACCTGTATCTCTTGTTTTTTTATACAATATTTGAAGAACAACGAAATGAGGTCTCCTGCTTCTCAGACTCCAGTAATCTCACATTTGTGTCCTCTAGAGTTTCAGAAGACATGTCAACAATATCTGTGCTCAGATTTGCCAAGATAACAAAGTCTGCAATTAAAAGTCAGAGATCTCAATATGAACTCAAACTTTTCTCATCAACTGGGCTATGTGGTCCACATTAATTTTTATAGCTCTATACCCTTACTGATTGTCAAAAATTGACTCATTTGTGTCCGTTTAACTTTTTTCTAAGCCATTTTAGGAGAAACATCTGAGACAATGTTGATTCTTGCATGAAACATGAGAGCAATAAGAGCTTTGAAAGAGCCAAACAAACGTAAGGTGGTAAAGTTGGTTTTTGGAATGTGCTAGCCAGCTTGTTGCTGGTCCAAGGTGGACTGTCAGCTCTTACAAGCTTTACAACCTCTGGCCCACCAGCTAGTCTATGTATGTGAATGCTAGCATGCTTAATACATGCTAGTTTGAAGCACTACAGAGTGTAGTTTAGTAACTATGTTATGGTTAGCACAGCATTTGCTCAACGAAGTGAGCAATTAATTTCATGTGTGACATCTACCTGTAATTGTATTTTTTAATTTTTTTTAATTTTTTTTTATTATCCCCTTTTCTCCCCAATTTGGAATGTCTAATTCCCTCTACTTACTAAGTCCTCGTGGTGGCGCGGTTACTCACCTCAATCTGGGTGGTGGAGGACAAGTCTCAGACCGTCAATCCGCGCATCTTATCACGTGGCTCGTTGTGCATGACACCGCAGAGATTCACAGAATGTGGAGGCTCATGCTGCTCTCCGCGATCCACATTATAGCGACCATGAGGAGGTTACCCCATGTGACTCTCCTCTCCCTACCAATTTGGTTGCTTAGGAGACCTGGCTGGAGTCACTCAGCACGCCCTGGGCTTGAACTCGTAACTCCAGGGGTAGTAGTCAGCGTCAATACTCGCTGAGCTACCCAGACCCCCCTACCTGTCCTTTTTGTTAACATAACAGAAACTCTTCTAAATCTCAACATAATAAAACATTAAACACTAACAAGTATCCCCCTTTATTTACATCTTGCACAAAAACAATTAAAATAACACTTAATTTTAACATTTACTCTCCCTATCGAGTCCCATGCAAAGCATGCTGGAACCCCATGAAATCCCCTGCCCAGTTTCATCAAAGCTCATTAACACCACAAAAAGTATTCATGTAGTCCCAAATCAAATGCATTATGCAAACTTGCGTTTACAAATTTAAACAGATAGAATTTAACGAAATCAAGTTGTGACAAAATTAAACTGAACAAGTTCAACCAGCAAAAATAATTTTTTTGAGTATGGACTAGATTGTTATGCACCTGTTAACTGGTCCAATGTACAAAAAGTTTGTTACTGTACTTAAAGGTGCTGTAAGTGATTTCAGCCGTTCTACTTCCACGAGACTGAGCTGTTGGATTAGCCACACCCCCTCTTTCCAAAATCATGCATTAAAAAAAGATACCAAATGAGCTTTATTGAGACCGACATCGTGCAGAAACGGTTGTTAAAAACAACAGCAGCAAAATAGCGCCCTCATCTGACAACTGTTATGAACAACACGGCATAAAAAAGGCATTAAGCCTCAATAATTCGCTGCAACTATAATACTATGAAAACACGCAAAATGATTGACAGGCAGAAAGCGTCATAATCTGCAGTCAGTAGACACATTTTTATTTGCTGTTTACAGAGTCTAGAGCGGTCACAGAGACTGGTGAGATATCTCACAACACTTATTTCATTAATATCTTTCAGGGAGAAGAAACTCCCTGAAATACATTTCATGCATACATTTCCATGAAAAAATCGCGTACAGCGCATTTAAGTACAGTTTTTATGTAGTTTTACTCAAGTAGAAATATTTCTCTTGACTTTCTATTTTACTTCACAACATTTTGGAGAGAAAGTTTACACTTTTTTCTCCCGATACATTTCACCAGAGCCTTTCGTCCCTTTTGCGGATTCGAGAATGAATCATTTGAGTCTAATCTTTTGATCAGTTCGATTCTTTTGAAGTGATCTGAGTGATTCATATCATGAATCAACTCTCTAATCTGAATCAAAATCCTACATAGCCTAACAGACTTCAGCACTGCCCCACACTTAAGGTTGCCAATAATACGATCTACTGTGCCGTAATTTCTGCCATTTACATGCATTTTTGATACTTATGTACATTTAATATCAGTTACTTTAACGTTTACTTGAGTCAATTTCCATGAAGGTTTTTATAAAAGGTAACTATAACACTGCCAGCTAAAGACCATAAGTGAACAACTTGGACCAGCTTTATATTGGACCTGCTGAAACAAGGATGCAATCTTTGGTGGGGCACTTGTATGTTTAGGGGAGGCAACATTGATCGTTTCGCTGTCAGTCAAGCCGGAGGCATCAGAAGTTTCTCAGGGGGCTCAAGGCAAATATAGTGGGGCAATGCCTCCACTAGACCCCCTGTAGACCTGGCCATGTGTGAGACCATCTTCAGTACCTTAAGAAGCATAGCGCTCTAGATGTTACAGAAGAATTACTTGGGTTGAAACGCCTCATCTCAGTTTTACTTGAAACCTCTTTGCTGATTTTAACGTAATTTTACTCGTAGCATCGAGCATTGAAACTCTCTGCACCGTTAATCGCTGACCTAAGAGCAGGAGGACCAAGCAAATGTCCAGACTGTTCTCTGATCAGCTGCAGTGAGGAAATTCCACCAGCACATGACAGGAGCGATTCGCTTTGGATCGTCTGGTGGGTGTTTGCGTTTCCTTCTGTGCTTGTAGGTTAGCCATGATGGGCGTCCAGACACATGCGATCTCCCCTCAACATGCTGCCTGAGAGAGAGAGAGAGAGGTCTTGGCTTGGTGGAATTTGGACCTCACAGCCTACAAACAGCCGGCCCCGTTTGGCCTCAGACTGTGTGTTAATGTTCTTTTTTCCCTCCAATACAAATCTGTTCTCCTCTAGATTCTCCTTAACCCACAAACCCCATGTGTTTTTGAATGCATGGAAATACACACACAGATATCCACATTCTCAGATGAATGCACACATACAGACAGAGAGATACACAGGATTTCAGGTATTTACATGGCCAAAGAAATTTGTGAGGACATTAAGTAGAGATGCAAAAATGTATTTTGTCCCATGTTGAATATAGTTACTTAAAATGAGCTAATGTAACACAATTATTGACATTTTTGTCAAACTGTAGTTTACTTGTGTGCAATTCATTTAAATTTCTAAAATGGAAGTTCACTTAATCCATTTGCGTTGGGACAATTTAAGCAATTGTTGTTGGCTATAACCAGATGTACATGTGACGTCAGGTTCCCAGCATGCAAAACGGCATGAATAAAAACTTTGAATGAATGTCTTAATATTTGCTTTTTATTGCAGTATTTGCACTGGTGGTGTTGTGCTCGTCATATCAGTGAATCTATTTCCAAAACATCCAGGTGTGTTACGGTAATGAGAATTGGGGGCTAAAATGTGCTTAAGTGTCCTGAAAATTATGTCACAATGCAAAATATCTTAATGGTCCCAAATGTAGTCTTCATTTTCTTTATGCAAAATATAATGTAATATTTCTTTGGATTGATTTTGGATTAAATATTACCTGAACATTTTCTTGACATGTTTCGTGAGAATCACCTTGTAGTGTAACTAGCTACTTTGAAGGGTATATTTTTCTGTCGAATAGCTGGAAGCATTTGAATATCTGAAGAGCCTATAGAAATGCTTCTTAATAAAAAGAAAGTTCTTTGCTGAACCTTTTTTTAGGATTGTAGATAAAATATTAGGCACATCTAATAGGTTAATAGTTTGTATCTAATATCTAGAGGTAAACAGAAATTGGATTTTGCCGATACCGATAACTAAGGTGGTGGGAAAGGGTGACAACTGATTATTCGGCCGATAGTTTTTCAAAATCAATTTATAGAATGATCACAGATTTCTTAGTCTTTTCTTACTATGATGGGCACAGACAGCAGTTTATTGTGCAACCAAAATTCCAACAATAACTAGAAAAATTCAGACTTGGTGCATTACATGGGACTTTTAACTCTAAATAAGCCCACAATACACTGGGGAATACACTCCGTTACAATGCTGAATATGTAAGTATTTAACAAATTAAGCTTTTTATAGTCTATATATTCACCAGATTAAGTTTTATGTATATATATATATATATATATATATATATATATATACAGAGTTGGGTATAATTGGATTGCAACAAGTAATTAGTTACTGTAATCTAATTAATTTTAGGCACATAAATTAGTGTAATGCATTACATTTTAAATTCTTGTAATCAAATTACAGCTACTGACTTCCAATGAAAGTAATTACTTTCAAGTACATTACTTAGGTTACAAGTATTTCAAAAAAATATTATTTATTTATTTATTTTTATTCTCCCCTTTTTCTCCCCAATTCCCAATGCGCTCTTAGTCCTCGTGGTGGCGTAGTGACTTGCCTCAATCCGGGTGGTGGAGGACGAATCTCAGTTGCCTCCGCGTCTGAGACCGTCAATCCGCGCATCTTATCACGTGGCTTGTTGAGCGCGTTACCACGGAGACGTAGCACGTGTGGAGGCTTCACACTGTTCTCCGCGGCATCCACGCACAACTCGCCACGCACCCCACCGAGAGCGAGAACCACATTATAGCGACCACGAGGAGGTTACCCCATGTGACTCTACCCACCCTAGCAACCGGGCCAATTTGGTTGCTTAGGAGACCTGGCTGGATTCACTCAGCATGCCCTGGGTTCAAACTCGCTACTCCAGGGGTGGTAGTCAGCGTCAATACTCGCTGAGCTACCCAGGCCCCCTATTATTTATTTTTAATACAGTTATGTTCATATGTACGTCTGTTTGTGTTTCTGTGACAGCTGAAGGGTGTGCGACAAAGAACAAGGAGAAAATAGAAATGATCTTGAATATATTGTGCGTAAAAACAAAAAAAGTGTTTTAGAAAGTAACTTAAAAGTAACTAGAACCGTGATTACATTTTCAATTAAGTAATCCGTAAAGTAATCTGATTATAATTTTAGAGAAGTAGTTAGTAATTTGTAGTGGATTACTTTAAAAAATACGTTTAGTAATTTACCCAATTATTTACATATTATATATATTTTAGGGCTGTCAATCAATAAAAATTTAAATCAAATTAATTACATGGTGTGCCGTTTAATTAACTGAATTAATCGCATTTATAAATATTTGATTACATAGCCCCTTAAATAACAGTATTTCAATATATAATGATTAAATAATTATATTTAAATAATTACAGTTCTCAGCAATCCATTTATTATAAGGGCTTGTCTAAGGACCCATCAATATACACCTGCATCACATGGACGCTTTTCGAGCATCTCACTTTGGTTGTGTAGTATCATAAACATACAGTTTTTACATTTACAGATGCTTTTATCCAAAGCAATTTACAGTGCACTTATTACAGGGACAGTCCCCCCAGAGCAACATGGAGTTAAGTGCCTTGCTCAAGGACACAATGGTGGTGGCTGTGGGGATCGAACCAGCAACCTGCTTACCAGTTCTGTGATTTAGCCCACTACGACACCACCACTGACCGTTTTTAGGTCGCTGTGTCAAGTTAAACATAGTTTAATACTTAGAAAAACACGTCTTCAGATCCCTAAGTTCTGACTTGTGCTCCATCAAACTGTGTTTGAATGTAAAAATGCATCCTCATGTTGTGTTGTCTGCTGAAGGGTTGGTTTGTTCTCTGTATAAGCTGCGCATTGCCCATACAGCTGAAGTGCCGCTTACTGCCCCCTGGAGAAAACAGGAGGTATTTAAAGCTTGAATTTCAGTCAGGGGACATGATTAATTGCATACATTTTTTAATGCATTGTTTTTTTATACAATTATACATTTTAACACATTAAATTGACAGCTGTAATATGTATATATATATCACCAGATGAGGTTTATTGATGAGTAATAAAAAAATTAGGAATATTAAAACAATTATCTATCGGAAACTATAGGCAAAATTCTTTGCAGATAACCAATCGTTCCAAAAAGCAACTCTCGGCACCGATTAATCTGTAAAACTGATATATCAGTCTACCTCTAATAATAAGGCGCAGGATGCGTTCAAAGGTGCATTTTTTTGCATGCAAGGACCTTCCTGTAAAAGTTCAATTGTGTTCAGATGCAGTGAACAATATGAAGTGGTTCTTTGCAAAGAACAATTGTGGTAGCTTTACTTTGCTGAATGTGGTTGTGTTCGTTGTTGTAATTCCTTTATAATTCTGATGTTGGGCGACTGGGACAGCCTTCTTAGTGAAACTAAACGTGTACCGTCAGTCCTAATGCGCATGTAATGAATAAGAATCAGTCCTGAGCTTGAGTTCAATGCAGAAGCATCAATCCACTCAGAATCACACCTACAGCCCTACACCTGTGCGAGGGGGAGCCCTCCATGAGGTAATCAGGCCTCTAAACCTGAGAGTAGGAGGTGGCAACATGGCCAGGCGACAACAGGGAGAACAAGAGAGAGATAGATAGAAAGAGGGCAGATGGGTGGGTGGGTTGTGGTGGGCTGCATTGAACACCACAGATCTGTGCTTTCATTTTTCACTCTGTCTGTTCGCGCTCACGCCTGATGCACACATGCACATTCAGCATAGACAATTACAGGACTTACACACACTGGCATTTACAGGTATTTTGTGCTGCATGGAAAATATGGATATTTGCCCATCACTGATGCAAAGTACACTTCTTGTTTTGTAATCAGTCATTTGAGACATTATCTGTCTACTCTGCCAAAATCATATCTGCTTTGTCTTGGTTTCCAATAAAAATATCTAAACATCCTCAAAACAAGATCCATTTAACAGAGAAGCTAAATCGCATTAGATATTAAGACATGTTTTCAGAGAATATATTGAATAAAATATTTCAACCATACATCTCACTAAATTTAAAATAATCACTTCTTCATTACAGGTTAAACTCAGTTAACAGCATTTGTGATTCCCCCCCAAAAAAGACCCCTTATTTATATATATATATAAATCTGTGTACACTTACAATGGAAGTCAATGGGGTCATTCTGTAAACATTAAAATACTCACTGTTTCAAAAGTATAGACACAAGACGTAAACAATATGTGTGTTAGCATGATTTTACTGTGAGAAAATTAAAATATTATCCAACATTGTGACTTTATTGTCATTGCAATGAAACCGTGTAATCCCAGTATTAGATATAACTTTACACAGGTGGTTTTATTACACTAAAATCATGTTAACACATAAAACACTTACATATAGTAGCTATACTTTTTGTTTATTTTAACATTAAGACTTACCCCATTTCCTTCCATTTTAAGTGCGTTACTGTAACCGCTTTTAAGAAATAAACAAGGGTTAGGGTTAATCTGATTTTGTTTCTTGGTGGTAATCAACATTATGCCTCAAATGCTGTTAATTGAGCCTCACTTGTATTGAACCTGGAATATTTATTTAAGCAAATAAATAAAATGAACCAAAATCTGCCAGACAAATTAAACCTATATTCAAGATATGTTCATCGAAAATACAGTAAGTTTTGCTTCTCAGGTAAATTTATCTAGTTTAAAGATGTTTAGATAAAAACCCTCATCAAGAGTAGGATACGTAGTAGTCAGTAACAGTTTTCTTACAACACACAGCTCATTCACAGGCACAAATATATCTCCAAAAAAGATATATTCCATTTCATAATGGACTAAATAATGTCTTTAATTAATATGTACAAATGCCAACAGGTTATGGCAAATAGCAAATATCTTTGGCTCAGTATAAAAACAACAGAAGCTGCAGGTATTGTGAGTGCTAGGTGGTCATGGTTAAGGTGGTCATGGTTAAATTACATTTGTGTGCACTGTTGTGTGATGTTTGCGGGTTGGTTCACCTGTAGTGGTGAGTTCTGGTTAACTCGACTTATTTGTGTATGGTGTGACTAGAACTCTTTACCCACCTGTGGCTCAACGCTGTGACTCATGCACAGAAATATAACTGCTGTTTTATCTCTTGAATTTGACCTGTTTTCAGATTTCATATTTAAAGCTTTTAATTCCTCCTAAAAGGTACAATTCAATTGGATCCAGACAGGAGAGTTTAAAAGTTTGCCCTTTTTGTTGGTCAAATTAAGTTCAAAGGAACTATTATAAAAGAAATAGTCAATATTCATTTGTATTGTTTAATCAAGCATTACTATTACTCATAATGATTTTAAAAAAAAACTCAAGACTCTGTAAACAGCAAACAAAAATGTGTCTGCAGACTGCGGTCTCTGACGCTTTCTGCCTGTCAATCATTTTGTGCGTTCTCATAATATTGTAGTTGCAGTGAATTATTGAGGCTTAATGCCATTTTTATGCCATGTTGTTTATAACAGTTGTCAGATGAGGGCGCTATTGTGCTGCTGTTGTTTCTGACAGTTTCTGCACGATGTCGGTCTCATTAAAGCTCATTTGGTATCTTTGGAGTGTGGCGTTTTAGAAAGAGGGGGCGTGGCTAATACATCGGTTCACCATGGGGAAATTCTAGAATGTAATGTAAACATATTAAAAAAATTTTATGAAAAATATGGGATTGTTCAAGTAAGGGGATGGGGGAAATTTCAGTGTTTGTTTAGAAATTGTTGCATTAGCGAACGCTACAAACTGGCATGGAAACTGGCATGGGGGGTGGAGGCATTTTTACCTTTACGGTGGGCAACAGGTTCCCTCTTCGTTTGACCGGTGGGTCCCCCTTGGTCATTTCACCATCCAACTGGGAGGCACAAGGAAAATCTAGGAGGGCAATGCCCTACCTAGCGCGGGGCATTGACACCTAGTGTCATTTCCAGCACATCTCAAATTCTGTATTGTGTTAACCTCCTGAGACCCAAGCGTGACCGCTGTGTGCATTTTCCATTCACCTTTTTGATTTGTAACTACTAGCCCCTTTTTTTTTTTTACCAAATTATTTTCCTAAAAATTGATGTCCATATACAGTATGTGGACAGCGGGACTAAGTTGTGAAATTTTAAATAATACCAAGCTATAGAAAGTCAGATTTGTAAAATCATATTGTTTATTATGTTTCCAGGAGTGTCGATTATTCATGTTTTTGAGATGTTACAGACATAACATCAGAAATTAACATAAATAATTCTGATTCAAAGTAATGTCCAGCATCATCCAATCATTGCCAATGATGTTCAAATAAAATGATACATTATAAATTCTGAATCTATGTACTGATTATCATTGTCCCATGTCTGTCAAACATGTTGAGTGATCCAAACATCATCTGCAGCCTGAAACTGAACTTTTGATCAGATTTTAGGAGTGAACGCACTTAGCTGCATAGAGAGCTATAGGATGCTCCCTTGCTCCCTATTTAGTGAATGACTTCACCTCCAGTGTGCCGTCTGTCTGCACTGGTCTCAGAACAGTTTGAAATGCACCTTATTTTCATCCTAAATCCATATAAAGCCTCTGAAAGCAACATTTTTCAGCTTTTGGATGCATTTATTGATTCTCAATGTGAAAATGCATGGTGAATATAGGATATGTTGAGGAAAATGAGCCTATAGTCCACATATGTGGTCATTGTGTTTAACAGCGTGTCATTTCACAATAAATCGATGAAATATTAAAAATGGCATATCGTATGAAACTAGAGACTAGAGAACAGGATTTAATGTAAAACGTAATGAGGTTTCTTACCTGATGTAGTTTTGTTGCTGTTTCTCCCTGTGGTCGGCACCATGTTGTTTTGTCACATGACTCGGTGTGTCGAAAGTTAAACCCTTTAATGACAGCACAGAGTCTCCTGAATTGAGATCAGTCAGATTAAATTACATTAAATTATGCATAGCCTATAGTGAAGCCAAAACGTAATGTCCACACATGTGGATGCGTGGTCTCAGGAGATTAATAGAATTCTGTGCTGGGAGTGACGCTGATGGAAATTACATTTCTTTTAAAGTTTAGACTCCTTTGTCTTGCTAAGGCTAATTTCCTAGCTAACATTTTATGTATCCTAAATACACACAATTAAATAATATTTTTTAGACTTTTTTGCATAATTTGGCAAAATTACAGCTTGATCGGTAATGTCAGCGATATAGAAATATTTGATATTTCCCTTGATTTTTCTTTGTTTTGTCTCATATTTCATCTCAAGCATGCTTTTTACTGATACATTTGCCCACTTGTTCAACATGTACACTAACTTTTGCAAAAAAATGTATTAAGGGCAAAATTGTTTGGTGTGACGGAAATGACAACACAACTGTGAGACAGTCGTATTTTGTGAAAATTGATAGAAATAATTTCCATAAAATAAATATTGAAATGGTTTATGTTTATTTCACTCTTTGTTTAGATAATCAAAGTTTTAAACATGTAATAATTTGCATTTTTAAAATGGATTTTCATAGTTCAATATGGAAGAAAAATAAATGATTACGGCCTGGTACAAAGTTTCCATATAACAGAATGAAAAAAGTTGAAATCTGTTTGTTTTAATAACAATCAACCCCTGGGACATGAAATGGCCCAAACTTGAGGAATCACAGAGATAGATACAGTATATTATAAGGTATACATTATAGATTAGGTAAGTCAAGTAACACTTGATTATGGTAACATAATCTAAATCTTGTAATCTAAAAAATAATTTTTACTCTTCTGTATATGCGAGCTAAGCTTATTTGCCCATTAAATATGTGTGTGTTTGTGTGTGAGTGTGTGTGTGTGTATCAGCTGCATAACTAATTTCACCTTCATGTGGTAACCTGGCACTGCACACACACGCCGCGCTCATTCAACGATGACGGCCACACACACACGCTGGCATGCTTTCTCGGCCCTATCGGTCACAGGAAGGGTAGCCACAGTTGCATGCTGCACCGTGTGCGTTTACCCACGGTCACTGCCCTTCTCGGTCTTTCGACATTCCTAACGAGGGGTCAAGCCCCCCCTCTCCGACCCCCCGACCTCCGTGTCGCATTCACAGCGAGTGTAACTTTACTCACGGGCGGAGAGGGCTTTGACCCCGGGCCTGTCGACC
>NC_059377.1:42671275-42683775 GCF_019703515.2 Myxocyprinus asiaticus | reverse complement strand
TAAAGAAGGAAAAAAAAAAGGAATTTGGGAAAAAATTAAAACTAATTTTAGTAGGGTCCTACTTAAAAACACAATGAATACTTAATTGAGAAACACTTAAAGAAAACATACATTTTTTTAATGTATTGTTTACAGTACATTAAATTTAACTTTAAACAGGCTAAAGGAGTGTGTTTAAAAGCACATTACCATATTAGCATATTTTTGCTGTGGTATCGAAATTGGTATCCAGAACCATGAAATTTCACTGGTATCAGTTACGACTACTGAAATGTTGGTATAGTGACAACAATATAAGATTGTAAACACGTACTGTACAATATTATTTATGAATAATTGGAGCCTTTTTTAATTTGGGGGTGTTTCTGAAAAAACGTGGCTCATTTTTGTCAATTAGTCCACGGTCTGTGTAAATGGCGAGCTTTTAAATTTGAGTGTGAAAAATGGCAGACGGCAACTCAAGATAGGCCCCAGAGTTGAAGAGGTTACATTTCTGAAAATCATTGCATTAAATTAAATATTAAAGCAAGTATCATTTATTTGAAAGATACATGCACAAGCACACTTTTCAAGTGATAAATGTACTCGCAAAAAAGTTTGTATAAGGTTTGAAATGATAAAACAGTAGATACAGAATGACATTTTACACAGTCACTGTCAGTGGGCTTCTGTACAACATGACATCTGTCCATCATGATCTTTAGCCATGCCTTTTTGTAACTTTAGGTAGGTGGTACGTGTCAAAGTAACATCCACATGAATGCCGGGACCCAAAGTTTCCCAGCAGAACATTGCCCAGAGCAACACACTGCCTCCGCCACCCTGCCTTCTTCCCATAGTGCATCCTGCTGCCATCTCTTCACCAGGTAAACGATGCACACGCACCCGGCCGTCACATGATCTAAAAGAAAGCATGATTCATCAGACCAGGCCACCTTCTCCCATTGCTCCATGGTCCAGTTCTGACTCTCACGTGCCCATTGTAGGCGCTTTCGGCGATGGACAGGGGTCAGCATGGGCACTCTGACCAGTCTGCGGCTACGCAGCCCCATACACAGCAAGCTACGATGCACTGTGTGTTCTGACATCTTTCTATCATGACCAGCATTAAGTTTTTCAGCAATTTGTGCTACAGTAGCTCTTCTGTGGGATCGGAGCAGACGGGCTAGCCTTCGATCCCCACATGCATCAATGAGCCTTGAGTGCCCATGACCATGTTGCCGGTCCACCGGTTGTCCTTCCTTGGAACACTTTTGGTAGATACGGAGATGCTCTGACCCAGTCATTTAGCCATCACAATTTGGCCCTTGTCAAAGTCACTCAGATCCTTACGCTTGCCCGTTTTTCCTGCTTCCAACACATGAAATTCAAGAACTGACTATTCACTTGCTGCCTAATATTTCCCACCCCTTGACAGGTGCCATTGTAACGAGATACTCAATGTTATTCACTTCACCTGTCAGTGGTTTTAATGTTGTGGCTGATCAGTGTATACAGTATATATTTATAGATAAATTGATTGACAGATAGAGAGAGAGAGGGAAAGATAAAGGTCACAGTCATTTGTGTGGTTTAACACCTTACTGAAGCTTGTATGTTAATGACAGCTCATCAGAGAACTGGTGATACATGAAAGGTGCATGCTGGGGGATTCCTCTCTCTGGTGGAGTTGTGATGGTGTTGGTGTGAGCTGAAGAAGGTTTGTGGTCACCTCTTGACTATATTTCTCACAACACATCTTTCCATTAATGTAGCATCACAGTGTGATCCGGCCAACATGGATTATTTTACTTCAAATTAATCGCTCTATGCTAAAGCATGCACACTTAACACACTGACGGCGAGTGTATCACCCCACACCAGCTCGCAGTTCGGTGTCCCATACTGTACACCGTCTCCTCCCAACAGTCCGTGTGATTGCAAGCGTGAGTGACAGTATCATTGGAGTGTGTAATGAAGAGATGAACGCAGATCTTACTGTGCATGTCCCGTTGTCACGTCCCATCTGCGGATAACCTCTTCTCAAGGATGAGCATCTTACTGCAACTCACTTTCCCTACTGTCAGCTGTCAATCATCCACACAAGCCCCTCCCTCTCAGAGGTCCAGGGGCTAGTGGGAAAAGGCTAGCGCGCTAGACCATAATGAATTGTGATGGGTCTCATGGTGTTGGTTTAAGACTCGGCCAGTGGGGAAGTTCAGCTCGTAGCGCTTCTGTCTAAATCAAGTCGAGCAGGACGCATACTGTACCGCTGAGCGCTGACAGGAATCATGGGTCTAGCTTAGCGTTAGCTTAATTAACTCAACCGAAGTGGAGACGTTACAGCTGTTTTTGGTAATGACTTGTGATGGGGGAGGTATTTTTACGGCTAGAGGTGTCACAATTCATCTTGGCATTGCGGAAATCCGTTAGCAGTAAACGAGCTACATGCTCACTACAGTGCTAGCGTTTATTTCTTATTGTAGACTTCAAAGTCTCTGAAAAAGCTTTAGGGTGTGAGTTATGTTTTTTAGGACACATCCACACTTATTAAATTTCTTAACGTCATCGTTTTCCAAAGTGTTTAGTAATGGAGAGTGTTTTCGAAATGCTCCGTGTTCGGTGGAGGAAAATGCCATTTCAGTTGGGATGAGAGGCATAAACATTACAAAATCAATGCAGTTTCAACTTATTAAGTGACATTCTTCTGTGGAAGAATTTTAGAGACAATGGTAGTGACTGACAGCCTCAGTCACCATTCACTTTCACTGTATGGAAAAAGAGATGTTTTGAAAGTGAATGGTGACTGAAGCTAACATGCTGCCTAGCATCTTTTGTGTTTCACAGAAAGAAAGTTGTACAGATTTGGAACAGCACAAGGGTGAGTACTTTAGATGATGACAAAACTTTAATTTCTGGCTGAACTATTCTTAAAATGTCTTATTTCTAAATATTTTGATTGCAGTATCACCTAATTCCTTATTGTGGTGAAGCGCGAGTGTAGCGACTAGCGTTGACTGATCCTATTGTTTTTAACGTGATTTCTCTGTTTACTTCACACATGGTGGTTGTTTTTCTGAATACTGAAAAAAAAAAAAACAGGTTAAGTGTGTTTGAAGCCAGTGGCACTCTCTCTGAGGTCTTTCTGCAAAGCCGAAAAGGTTTTGCGTAATGATAGGGATTAGCATTTGCATGTGTGTGTGCGGCGCAGCTCGTCCTGAGATCTGTAGGCTCATTAACACTTTACAGCCCTTTCCTCTACGTGTGAAACAGGCCTATTGTTAAACAAGCAGAGAAAGAAGAGAGAATTATAATAAGCACTTAATATAATCTCATTTAACGAGCTGAGGAATGTCCTAGATCGCTGAAGTTACGATCAGTGGTCATCGTTAATTGTGTGTGAATTGGACAGGGACGGTTTTTTGTGTCACGGTGTGTGTCGGTCTGCTTGTGGAGTTGAAAAAAACAACCGTCACTGACTTTGCAGAGATGTATAAATTTAGGGCGCTGCCACGCGCAACGTTTTTGGCCCCCCACTGGGGCCACATCCCCTCACCAACAAACAAATGGTGGGCGACAAAAAGAGACAAGAGGGAAGCGTGCCTCAGTGACAGCTTGCTTTACCGAAGTGAACAATGGAAGTTTTGTTCAGTAGGGGATCTGGCATGACACCTACTTTGCGCTTTGCAGCATCTCCAGAGATCGACTTAGAAAATAGATTTCAGTATGTGTGTGTTTGTGTGTGTGTGCGTAAAAACTGTCTGTGAAAAACAATAATTTTATAGCTTTACTGAAAGACAATTATTTGAGACAATCAACTTATAAAAGCTTCATATTTTCTTCCTATGTCTGTTTTTGTCGTGCTTGATTTTATAATTTGTTTCTTTGTAATTGTGTGCTTTCTTGACCAGGTCTCCCTTGAAAAAGAGATTTAATCTCAAGGGATTTCTTGGTTAAATAAAGGTTAAATAAAAATGAAATACAATTTTGACCACAACGCTGAATTCAGACAATACGACTAAAGTTCTACTACATCTTCAATAGGTGAATTTCGTGAACGTGAGCTGTTAAAGATGATTTTTTTGTCTTTGTTATTAGTAGCTTGTATCACTACTAGTATTAAAACTAAACTTGTTGTTTCAACTGATCTTCTTATACCTGCACATTGACAATAAATAGCTTGCCTAGCAGAGGTTAGATCTGGTATAAAGTCACCAACTTTAGTATATAGACATTAGCATTGTTAATGCTAGTATTACAACCCCAATTCCGAAAAAGTTGGGGCAGTATGAAAAATCCTAATAAAAACAAAATGAAGTGATTTGTAAATTATATTCGCCCTTTGCTATAATGAAAGCACTACAACTATATATGATATTTTTCCTTGTGAATTTCATTGTTTATTTGAAAATGTACAGTAATTTCAAATCAGATGTTTGCAACATGCTCCAAAACAGTTGAGACGGGCAATTTAAGACTAATAACAATTTGACGAGTTGAAATAACAAGGCGATGTGAAACAGGAGATGTTAAACAGGTGAGGCAATCGTGTCATAGTATATAAGGAGCCTCTAAAAACAGCCTAGTCCTTCAAGAGCAAGAATCATTTGAGACTTGTCAATTTACCAACAGATGCTTCAATGCTTCAACAATGTTCCCTAAAGACAAACTGGAAGGATTTGGGGCATTTCACCCTCTACAGTGCACAATATAGTTAAAAGATTCAAGGAATCTGGGCAAATCTCGGTGCGTAAAGGGCAAGACGAAAACTACTTCTGAATGCACGTGATCTCTGATCCCTCAAACGTCACTGTCTTAAAAAACATCATTAATCTGTAATGGATATCATGAACTTGGGTTTGGGATTACTTTAGTAAACCTTTGTTAGTCAACACCACTTGCCGCTGCATCCACAGATGCAAGTTAGAACTTTACTATGTAAAGGAGAAGCCATACATCAACACTGTCTAGAAGCACTGCCGACTTCTCTGGGCTCGGTCTCATCTTAGATGGAAAGTAGAACAGTGGAACTGTGTTTTTTGGTCTGAAGAGTCCACATTTCAAATAGTTTTGAAAAACAAAGCCGTTGTGTTATTCGGGCCAAAGAGAAAAAGGACAATCCAAGCTGTTATTAGTGTCAGCTCCAAAAGCCAGTGTCTGTATGGGCCAGGGGTGTGTCAGTGCCCATGGCATGGGTAACTCGCACATCTGTGGGGGCACCATGAATGCAGAGAGATATGTACAAATTTTAGAGCAGCATATACTGCCATCCAGCACTGGCTTTTCCAGGTACGTCCCTGCATTTTCCAGCAGGAAACATCAAACCACACACTGTCCGGATTTCAATCACACATGGCTGTGTGAGCAGAGAGTGCAGGCGCTAGATTGGCCTGCCCTCAGTCCTGACCATCTCCAACTGAGAATGTGTGGTGCATTTTGAAGCGCATAATATGGCAACGAAGACCCCGTATAATTGTGCAGTTAAAGACCTACATAATGGATGAATTGGGGAAAATTCCACTTTCTAAACTTAACAAACTTGTGTCTTCAGTGCCCAAATGCTTAATAAGTATTATAGAATAAATGGTGATGTTTCACAGTGGTAAACACTCGACTGTCTCAACTTTTTTGGAGCGTGTTGCAATCATCTGATTTGAAAGTACTGTTCTTTTTCAAAAAAACAAGGTAAAACCTCATATAATGTGTAGTTGTAGAGCTTTCAATATAGCAAAGTGTGAATATAATTTACAAATCACTCATTCTTTTTTTTTTTTTTTTTTGCATTTTTCATACTGTCCCAACTTTTTCAGAATTGGGGTTGTAGAACTAGTATTAGAACTCGTAGGTCTGACAATAATAGCTTGACTAGTCTGACTTGACTAGTAGATATTAGATTATAAATCTTGTCTTTGTCAGTAGTACTAGTATTAGTGGTAGTATTAGCATTAGTATACCAACTAACTAGTATTTGAACAAGTATTAGAACTAATCTCTTTCTTATCTGACAGTAAGTATCTTGACTAGTTTAATTTGACTACTCTGGGTCAGATTTGGTATAAAGTTCCTAGCTTTAGCATGAAGACATCAGCACGGATGATGCTAGCATTACGACTAGTATTAAAACTAACTAGTATTAGAACTCGTACTACTAGGTTTGACATTAATAGCTTGACTAGTCTGACTTGACTAGTAGATATTAGATTATAAAGCTTGTCTATGTCATGAGTACTAGTATTAAAGCTAGTATTAGCACTAGTATTACAGCTAAGTAGTATTTGAAGTATCAAAACTAATCTTTTACTCATCTGACAATAAGTAGCCTGACTGGTATGACTTGACTAGTTGATATCTGATTGGTACTAGTATTAGCGCTAGTATTAGAACAAGTATTAGATTAGATTAAATTAAACTTTATTTTCAATGTGGCAAATTAGCTACTAGCATTACAGTTAGCTTGTATTTCTGCACAATGACTATTATTAGAACTAGTTTTAGGATTTATATTAAAACATGAATTAGGATCTCGTTGGTTTAACTAATCTTGTTGTACCTGTACAATTATGACAAATACTTGAATGGTTTAACTTCACTAGTATAGGTCAGATTTGGTATAAAGGTCCTAGCTTTAATATAAAGAAATCAGCATGGTTGATGCTAGTCTAACAACTAGTATTTAAGCTAAGGCAAATTTGCTGCAAATTCGCCACTGATATATTTTCACATGCAAATGAGCTTTGTGGCAAACTTGTGGTGAATTGTCCATTGTTGCCAAAGGTTTGCTGGAGGTTCACCACTACCGGCAAAGAGCTGCAAACTTCTGGCAAACATTTGTGGCGAATCAAATGCTCATTTGGATGTGAAAATAACAAGTGGCTAATTTGCTGCAAATTTGCGGCTAGTTTAGATTTTTTGCTATGGTTGTATTTCTGCACAATAAAAAATATCATTAGAACTAGTTTTAGTTTTTATATTAAAACATGTATTAGAGCTAATCTTGTTGGTTTAACTCATCTTTTTGTACCTGTACAATTTGACTAGTATGGGTCAGATTTAGTATAAAGTTCCTAGCTACAAAAAGAAGAAGATATCATTACGGTTGATGCTAGCATTACAGCTAGTATTTAAGCTAACTAGTATTAGAACTCGTAGGTCTGATGATAATAGCTTGAATAATTTGACTTGACTAGTTGATAATAAAGATAGCCTTTGTCATTTGGACTAGTATTAGAGCTAGTATTAGATTAGATTAATTTAAACTGTATTGTTAATGTAGCAATTAGCTACTAGCATTATAATTAGCATTATCATATGGCTCTGTGCTTGTACTCTGCACAATGTATTATTAGAACTTGTTTCAGTATTTATAATAAAACTTGAAATAATCTTTTTGATTTAATGGTGCATTCACATTTTGTCAGAATTACCGTAATTCTGAGATTCCGACTTGTAAAAGGTGTTCAGGTCATCGCAGAACTTAAGTAAACATAAGTTGTAAACTCGAAATTCTATGAAAGCTCTGACTTAACAGTCGTGACAGTCATAAACAGACATGGCAGAAGTAGTAAGAGCAGTATGGGTAGTACGCCATTTAAAACTCAGCGTAACTTATATCGCATATGAAAAATGACGATAAATAACTTGACTATAATGTTCGCAGCTTTACGATAAAGACATTAAAACACAAACATACATGTCATGTAAATACTTGTACAAATCTCTTTCTGACCCTGTGATTGCTGATGTCATCGCCGGAGGCCATGCAGCACATAGTCTCTCTCTTTCTCTGAGCACGTTGGGCAGATGCTTACCCCCCCTCCCCCCCTAACGTTTTCTGCGCGTTAGCCTTTGTGTGTGTTAATTGAGACCACCACTCTGTTTAAAGAGCTCTTTAATACGTATTGAAACAGGGCAAGTGCTAGATGTTAAATAGGTTTTAATACAGCCACTTAATCTCTTCATTACACTGGATCTGAGGCTGGTCTGGGGGCCCGAGAGCGGGGCCATTAATTAGCATAGCCTCTGGGCCCCTGTAGTCAACATCAGGGTGAGGGACAAAAGACGGACAGAGAGAGCTCAGATCCACAGAGCACTCGACAGAGAGAGAAAAGTGCCATTGAATATGTTGAGAGCGGCCCAGCGGTGACTCTTTCTATTGAGTGTGTGTTGTGATTGCTGTTTGTCTTTCTGCTCCATTAGTTTTCTGAAGGAGAACGAGGGAGAACAGAAAGACTCGAGGTGGAACATTAATGCTGGAGGAAGGGGTGAATGATTTTTAATGAGAGATCAAAAATAATTGATAATTTTAGTTTTATAATTATAAATTTTAAATTATAATTAATTATTATAATTAAATTATAATTATAATTAGATAACTATACATTTGGTCAAAATTGGGTTATGAGTGAGCGGGGACGGTATTTCAATGCATCCTTCGGGGGGAGGGATCTTTAGGGTAGGCAAGTAGTTGTCAATTCAGAATTGTATTGGGGGGGGCATGAAGAAAATCTAGGTAGGCAATGCCCCCCCATAGAGTGGGAAAATTGCAGTTAAAAATCCACGTAAAAAGTAAGGAACTTTGAAGCCATTTTTCCTCAGTTTCAGTGTTGGCGTAGTTACTGCATTTTCGTTTTTTAAAGGTATTCTGCTGTACAAGTAACCTCACATTAGGTCAAAATGTGATTTTTGACTGAAATCAGGTCTCTTAGACCAGTGATTCCCAACCGGTGGTACGTGAAAAAGAATTGGGTTTTTCAACGTTGAACCTAACAAAACCACATGTATGGCCTGAAGTGAAAATATTAAAATTAGGGATTTTTAGTTAATTGCGATCTTCATTTGAACAATCCGAAAATCTATCTTTTGCTTTGTGCAAAGTTTGTCACGGAGATCTTTCCACTGTGTGTTGAGAGTAAAAGATTGGTTTGATTCGTCCCATGTAATGTATGTCCAAAGACGAGATCCACGTAATCACTTTGTCATAGAACGCATTTACATGCACATTCTTACACGATTAAGCCAGCAACGCGTGTGGTCATGTAAGCGCAATAAACTCCATTCCATTATCGGCGTAAAGGCCATAAATGGCTTATGAATAACCCAATCGAAACAGGTAGATTTTTAAACACCTTACCCACTGTTCTTACCGGCTCATCCAATGTGTGCACGTGTTGAGCACATGCCTCTTCACAGTTTGATGTCAAAAGTAGAGAATATGCGATTATTTCAAATGTCATGTAAACGTGGATTTTTTTGCCTTGTCAGATTTTTAAAATAAGCTTATTTTAGGGGCCTGGGTAGCTCAGCGAGTATTGACGCTGACTACCACCACTGGAGTCGTGAGTTTGAATCCAGGGCGTGCTGAGTGACTCCAGCCAGGTCTCCTAAGCAACCAAATTGGCCTGGTTGCTAGGGAGGGTAGAGTCACATGGGGTAACCTCCTCGTGGTCGCTATAATGTGGTTCTCGCTCTCGGTGAGGTGCGTGGTGAGTTGCGCGTGGATGCCGCAGAGAATAGCGTGCGCCTCCACACACGCTACGTCTCCGCGGTAACGCGCTCAACAAGTCACGTGATAAGATGCGCGGGTTGATGGTCTCAGACACGGAGGCAACTGAGATTCGTCCTCCGCCACCCGGATTGAGGCGAGTCACTACGCCACCACGAGGACTTTCATCCAAATTGGGGAAGAAAGGGGAGAAAATCACAAAAGCAATTTAATAATAATAATAAAAAAACAAGCTTATTTTAGAGAGTAATATTAGCGTATTAGTGTACATGTAAACGGGCTCAGTGAATAATGTCTCTTTTAATACCCTTTCTTTTCTTTACAGGTTGTTTACCGAAAACAACAAAAAAGAAACATTAATTCTAATCAAACACAGCAGGGATGCAATAAATAAACCATGTGTGTTCTCTTTCGTTAATATGCGCTCACTGGCTGAACTGCTGCCAGTAGTCTTAAAGAGACAGCACCGTTTTAGATCTTGTTCTACATATCAATGCTAATACTTGTAAATAGTACATTGTAAATTATGTGCATATTTAATTAATATGTAATAAAACATTTCTATGGAGTGTAAAACTGCGTTTTTACTGCAAATGATGATTCGACATCAAGCAACCTTTGTGAAAGAGGTCACAGAGACTTCTGTTAGATTAGTTAGCCGGTTAATGTTAGTGTTAGCTGGGTTAGTACTCAGTAATAGAGACCAGAAGGAATTTGCCACAGATGCTGTTAAGATGTTACAGAGCCCCTTAGAGGACAGGGAGGGGTTTATTTTCCTCGCAATAGCTTTATCCATCCCTTATGAACATGTAACATGGTTTTACTTCAGTAACAATATTTTTACCATAGTATTTGTAGTAAAATAATATAGTAATAATACAGAAAGAACCCAAACTATGGTAATAGTCATTCTCCCAAAAAACAAACATGGTTACTACAATTTTACTATAGTTCCACTATGGATAATTTGTGCTTTTAAAACCATGTCTCCTACCAAAACAACATGCCTCGACCAATATTAACCATGGTTTTACTGTAGTAAAACTTTGGTAGGAATCATGGTTTTGAAAACCATATTGTACCACAAATTTTGGCAGTGTGATTATGATTTTTATTACCATTTTTAAGCTTTTAGCTTTTTAGCTGTGATTTTACTACAAATATGATGGTTAAAATATGGTTACTGTAGTAAAACCATGGTAAATATGGTAATGTAAGTGTAGCTGTACTACAGATACCATAGTTGGTTATTTTTCTCCCTGTCCTCTAACGGGGTCCGTAAGATGTTTTGCGGAGCTCTTTCATAGCTCAGGAGACCTCATTGAGGTTGATGTCTCAGATGTTTCTACTAAATTAGGCCTATTTCTAAGAAGTAAAAGCACACAAATGAGTCAGTTGTTGACGTAAGAGTATAGAGCTTTATCAGATATCAGATCTCAGATCATTTGCTCTCGGAAGAATTGGATGAGTTCATATTGAGACCTTTTCTGAACACGGTTTGAGACGTTTTTCTCAGGTGAAACACCAGCTTTAGTCTCCATCTGCTCTCCATTCAATCGCAATACTGAGTTTTGTTTTCTTAGGGAGTAGATTTGCATTTTGTCCTCAAATGTCCCAAAAAGGAGGTTTTGTCAGATTTAGATGTGAAGACAATTTTGTTCCCAAACTAGAGAAATAGCGGAAGCACTTTATAATAAGCTTGTATTTGTTAACATTAGTAAATGCATTATGTATTATGAACTATGAACTTTTTACAGTATTTATTAATGCCTGTTAATGCCTAAAAATACAATTGTAAGTTCATGTTAACTAAAGTAACCATATATGAAAGTGTTACTGAAATAGCTAAAGAAACACACACACACACCTACTGGTGCCACAGTTATTTTGTTGTGCAGAGGTTGTACAAACGTTCTTTGGACGTTAATTCTGCATTTCTGTATTTCTCTCTGTCTCTCCACCCCCCATCACTCCCTCTCATTTTCTCTCACTGTATATTTTAGCACTTTCTCTTAAGACTCGACTCGCTTTAACAAACACGGCCAAAAAACCAGACGAGAATTCTCTCTCTCTCTCATTTTAAGCAGGCAGCCTGGAAGACACTCGCTTATCAGAGGAATTTCACGCTGTTTTTTTAATATGTACTGTATCTTTTAACACCTGTAAATGTCGTGTGTGATATTCTGGGTAACGAGTGTGTGTGAGTGTGTGTGTGTATGGTAATGAATTCTCAAAGGGGTAAGTCTGTGTATGCATAAATGCAACATGAAATTCAAGAGACGCTTTGTAGTTGTCATGTGACAGTGTGCTGGAGAGTTCTGTGCAAAGCATGACATGTTTAGACAGCTTTTTATTCATATTGATTAATACCATTTTTATTGACTTCTTCACAGAATGTTACTGAATGTTATTCCACAACGTCTTGTGACATTTAAAAGTTTTCTGTCTGTAAAGACGATCTTTACTGTCTGTGCATTCATTTATTTGATGCAGAATTATATGCAGAATATGCATTTATTTAGGTAACACATTAGTTAACATGAGCTAACTTTACAGCATTCATTAATGTTTGTTAATGTTAATTTATCAAAATACTATTGTTCGTGTAAGTTCATAATGCATTAACTGTTAATCAGTACAACCTTTTTTTTTTTTTCTCCCCAATTTGGAATGCCCAATTCCCAATTGCCCTCGTGGTGGTGTAGTGACTCGCCTCAATCCGTCTGAGAACGTCAATCTGCGCATCTTATCATGTGGCTTGTTGAGCGCGTTACCGCGGAGACATAGCGTGTGTGGAGGCTTCACGCTATTCTCTGCGGCATCCACGCACAACTCACCACACGCCCCACCGAGAGTGAGAACCACATTATAGCGACCACGAGGAGGTTACCCCATGTGACTCTACCTTCCCTAGCAACCGGGCCAATTTGGTTGCTTAGGAGACCTGGCTGGAGTCACTCAGCACGCCCTGGATTCAAACTCACGACTCCAGGTGTGATAGTCAGCATCAATACTCACC
>NC_059377.1:42656275-42666275 GCF_019703515.2 Myxocyprinus asiaticus | reverse complement strand
ATTCTTTTCTAGTTTAGCTTACTTCAATCTAATTTAAAATGTATTGTATTGTATTCTTTCTATTCTATTCTAATATATTCTATTCTTGTTTATCTTACCTCAATCTAATTTAAAGGTTATTGTATTCTATTTTTTCTATTCTTTCTATGATATTCTATTCTAGTTTAGCTTTATTCTAATTTAAAAGTTATTTTATTGTATTCTATTTTTCTATTCTATTCTATTATAGGTTTGCTTACTTTATCTCAGCTATAGAGAAGTTATTCTGTTCTGTTCTATTCTTTCTGTTCTTTTCTATTCTAGTTTTGCTTACTTTAATTTATCTCAGCTATAAAGAAGTTATTCTGTTTTATGGATTTTATTAAAATCCAGTTTATTCTAATATAGTTTACAGAAGTACCATGCTGTGCAGTTCCATTTTGCATACAGTCATTCTATTCTAGTTTTCTAGTATCTCAGTTTTAGAGAAGTTATTTTATTCTACTATTTTCTATTCTGTTCTATTCTGTTGTATTCAAGGTAAACAGAAGTACTTTGATTTGATCTAGTAAATAATTTGAGTGTGAATAGAAATCTAAAGTGAATATAAAGTGAGTTTAAAGGACACGAGCAGATCTGATCTCTCGCCGCTGACAGAGTCATGTGTCTCCCTGCAGCACACAGAAAGGTTACACAGATCAGGGGGGATAAAAGTTTACACAGTGTCACAAAGACAGAGAGATGAGTATGGCTCAGAGCCAAAGTGTCATTGTGTTCTCAATTCCTCACTTTCCTTTTCTCCGACCCTGCCGTTTCCTTTTTCACCACAAGACCAGACAAATTAGAGAGAGAGAGAGAGATTAAAGAGCAGGAATGCCTTTGTATGCAACAATTTTATAACCACTCTCAACTGGTTTTGCTTCAGCACCCGGATTTTATAATGGGCATCAACAGGCGACTCAACACAAAATGATTTATCCTAGAAAAGTAAAAAACAAATGTCTTTAAAACCAAACATTTAAATGTGTTAATTACTTGTTTATTGGCTTCTAAGTGTCTCTTGATTATCAACGGTTTCATTCTTTCAGCAGCCTTTTTCTATTGCTGACAGACAGACAGGTAGGAAACACTTCCACTCCACTGATCTAACTGAACTAATCATACTGATCACAGAACAATGAAATTAAGCACTTGACATTGAGACACAAGGTTACAACACACACACCTCCTGTGTAAAGTGTCTGTCCTGCTGTGTTCTGCTGTGGGTCACTCATCTGTATAGACAACAGATGCTCCACCTGTAACACACACACACACACACACACACACACACACACACAGAGCAGACAGTCTCTTTGCATTACTTTAACCCCTAGACTGCAGGGTCGCTGAACCCTGACCCCACTTCACACCACTAATGTGTCTTTGAGCAGCTCTGAGAGACGTGATGTGACATTCGAGCTGCTTTAACATGCAATAATCTCGCATTAAAGATACAATATTGACGTAACTAGATTTTTACATTTTCTAATGAAAATGTGAGTGTTGTTTGTCTGGGCAAAACTCAACAATATTATAATAAAAACATTTATTACCTCATTTGAACTGCAAATCTTCATATATTTTGAGTTTTCTAACAGCAGAGTGTTTAAAGTATATACTCGCGTTTGCTAGTGCTGGGCATAGTCTCTCTCAGGGTGGCATGAGCTGGCACAGCACTGTGCACTGCAGAGATGCATATGATTAGCTGGACCATTGGGCAGCTTGGCCAAGGTGCCACCCTGTGCCTTCGGCTGGCATCGACAGGGCAAGAGCAAGGGCGACGGAGCCGTGCCAATGTGAAGCTGGAGATAGCATCATGCCTGGCCGAGCCCAGCGGCCGCGAGTGTGGCTGGTAGTGCTGCGTTTATGCATGACGGAAGATTTTACATGAAACAGATTGCAGTGAAATCAGGATACTGAGACACTTATTTTATTACAGCAATAAGACACATTAGGTCGTGTGTTATAGTGATTTTAACATGGGTTGGGTGTTGACGGGCACAAAAGTTTACGTTTTAGGTTTTGTTTTCTAGTTTTTGCTTACCTGTGGTAAAATCACTGGCTTTGCTTATTGCTTTTATAACTTTTATAAAATACAAATCTTTTTATATTTTAATAATTACAATAATTAATAGTAAACAATTCTTCTATGAAGTAATATGGTTCATCAGACTGTTTTCAGCTCTTTTACACTGGCTATTTTACATCAAATCGGCTATTTTGCAATGACTAGGATATCTCAGGTCACACTGGCTTTGAATGTGGCATATCCAATCCAGTTTTGAACTGTTGTTATCCATTTCATAAATAGCATGTGAATTCTGAATAATTTCACTGAAATTTCAGTGATATTTATAGTCTTGCAGACTGTTAAAGCAGCGATTCTACCACAGAAAAATCAGCCGTATTTGGTTGTTTCTTTCATTTCAGGCACTTTTAACACTGTTGTTTTCTAGAAAGTACAGCCTGGTTAAAACATTTTTCACACTCTCACTAGTTTATTTAATTTGTCTACTAACAATGTCCAGCAGTGTATGTTACAGGAGATTTGTGTAAATTTTGTGTCATTTTCAGCACATCTCAAATTCTGTATTGTGTTTAATAACCAAAGGGGGGCGCTATTTCTCGAAAAAAGTTTACACTTAAAACCTTAAAATCTCCATATACTGTACATAAGTCAGGCATTTGAGGTATCATTTGAAAGCTTTGAATCTGAACTTTTCACAGACAACAATCAGTTCTGAATTTGTTACATAAAATAACAAAATAAGGCCTTAAAATATCCGCGTTGAACATGAGCGCCCCCTAGAGGTAATGGGGTAGAAATATTTATATAAAAATAAAAGTCCTTCACATAGCACCTAAATGAACAAGTCATATATCAAATGAAAGCTCTTATTCTCAGGAATGTGACTGTATTGTTAATTGTGTTGTCCTAATACCACAGTTCAAAAGATTTTCAAAAGAATCACAATGTGAAATATGATTTCTGTAAGTCATCTAATGCAAACGTCTCTTTTATGCGATGATAACTGCTGCTGTAAGCCCCAAGTAGCCAAAAACTTTATATCTACCTTTACCTTAGGGAGTTTTCTAAAAAAAAAAAAAAAAAATGTTTACTTGTCTGTGAGCTTGCTTGTGTGAATAATCCAATATTATATCTTAGATGTCCAGAACAAAATATGTCTTCCAGAAGGAAGTGCATGCAAAACAAATCATCAGAAAAACATGTTCTTGACTATTGATAAAATGTTATACATCATCGCAAAGGGGAGGATCTCCGCTTTCTAATGACACCTAGATTGAGCTTCTAGTCCACTCAGAGGACGAGCTATTCAATGAAATAATGAGGGTGGTGCTTGAACTGAAAATTAGACTGAATGTCTATGGACAAGCACATCTGTGAGGGCTAAAATGCGTTAGAGCGCCACCTACATTTCAGATCTGTATATTGTGATGGAATTTGATAGAGAAAAAATTATTTTTTCTAGTGCTTGCTGCCACCTAGTGGAATAAAATTAGACTTTTCAAAGTGAGGTAGAGTGAACAGAACCAGAATTACATGTTTACAAATTTAGGACAACAAAATAAAGATTTTTTTATTCTATTCATCATAACATTATAAACACATACAATATAATTTATAAATAATTGGAGTATTTTTGTATTGTTATTATGATTTGGAGGGGTTTTCTGAAAAATTAGACCAATTTTTTTACAATTAGTCCACAGTATATGTGAATAGTGAGCTTTTAAAGTTCAGTGTGAAAAATTGCTGGCGGCAGCTCAAAAATGCACCAGAGTTTAAGGGGTTAATAGAATTTTGTGCTGTAAATGACACTGATGGAAATGACATTTTTAACTTTTGTTTTAATAAAATGACTGACTCCTTTGTCTTGCTGAGGCTGATTTCATAGCTAACATTTTATGCATCCTACATACACACATTTAAATCATATTTTCACACTTTTTTGTGTAAATGATTGGAAATGATGGCAATTAAAATATTTGATATTTCTCTTGATTTTTCTTTGTTTCGTCTCATATTTCATCTCAAACATGCTCTTCACTCACACTTTTGTCCACTTGATTAACAATCGTAATTTATGAAAACATTTATAGAAATAATTTTCACATAATAAATATTGAAACGGTTAATGTTTATTTCACTCTTTGTTTAGATGATCATAGTTTAAAACACGCAATATTTTGTATTTTTATGATGGATTTTCATAATATTGAAAGTCTGGGTCTGAAGGCTTAAACAGTCAAATCTAAACATAAAAGACATTTAAAAAGTACCAAAAATAAATGATAAAGGTGTGGTAAATAGTGTCCATTTTAATGAGAAAAAAGTTATTAAAATCTGTTAGTTTTAATAAAAATCAACCCCATGGACCTTATAGTGTGCAAAGTTATAGAAACACCCATAAATGATTTACTAGCAGGATTAGTATCAGAAATGGACGAGTGGCTTGTACTGTAGGAATGGATGTTTGGAGGTTAACAGCACTTGCAGTGAGACGCGTGTGTAAGCAAGACAGTTGTCCTGCAGGCACACACACACACACATTGCTGTCAGTTTGTGAGTGTGTGTGTGTGTGTGTGTGTGTGTGTGAGACAGTGTGAGAACACTGTTCTTATGGGCGACTGCATTGATTCACACCTTCAGCTCAAACTCTCGCCATAAAGACTCTGCATCTGTTTTCTCTTGCCGTTTCTCTCAAAATTAAGCTTTCAGGATGAACACATCGCCGTTTGTCTTTACAACAGTGTTTCTTAATTAATATGACTGAATGCAATTACAGCAAATGTTTCACAGTGCATCAAAGAATAATCCACCTCCTTTAGGTCTTGAATATTCAAATCAACAGGATGACAAATCAGTTCTTGTGTTCTTCACTGTCAGTGTCAGCGTTAGTTATATACGAATTTATGAATGCATCTGTTTGTTTGTTTGAATTTTAAGTCATTTATACATTCAACCAGGCACATATAGGCAGATAGGGCAGAGCTTCACCTAAATATTCATCCACTTTGTATGGCTTTTGGCTCTTGAAACTTTCTGTTTTAAATTTACTGTGATTTAAAACATTATTTATCATTATAAAGGATTTAGTTTTTTAGCACAGTGAAAATGTGTAAATGGCATGTAAATAGTTCTATTTCTCTCCCTCTCCTCCCTGGGGTTCTTCAACAACACAACATTATAAAATAATATTTCATTAACATTTTGATCTACAACATTTTAAGATAAAGCATTCTTATTTAGAATATTAGAATCAACATTTTGTTCTAAGAGTGCCACCTTGTGGTGGAATGATGCAAGGACACCACATATTGTGTCAGCGCGTTTGTGTTTGAATAATGAGTTAAATAATGTAAGAAAAAAAAAGATCAATCCCACCTATATCTGTGGTCATGAGCCACTACTGCACTCAACTGACCAGGAATCATATCTCTTACTTTATAGAAATCATATCTTTAGTTGTTGACGTCAAAGGTCGCACGTCCAATCAAACTCTACAGTATTTCGGTCCAAATGAATTTGTCACTTGGTAGAAACTAGTCAGATAAGACTAAGAATCACGTTACTATACGTACATTTTTGCAAAATGATTTTTACGTTTCTCGTTCTTATCGCGACAGTTTCCTGGTGAAATGAACACTGGAGGCGCTACAATGACAACGACTTTTAATCCCTTTCACACAAATCACGAGTAAAACGGCAGATTGTAATTTCGCTCGGTTCCTCACACAATGCTATCTTATGACATCTAAACACTTTTACTATAGCGCATGAATCATTTTAACGTTTGCATTCATAACTAACTACATTTACAAGCTTGTTCGAGTGTGATTTAATTGTGCGGTAGCTCGACTGATAGAGCGTTGCACTTGTGATGTAAAGGAGCGGGGTACAAGTCCTGAAGAGCAGCGAGTCGACACGTGAGCCGAAAACATCAAAGCGCCACAAAATGACGTGGTTGTCACATTTGCTTTTTCGGACACTATCGGTTAGGTTTGGGTTGAATTTTTAGGGTTTTAAGGTTTAACGCATGACGCTTATGCCTGAATGCACACACCAGCACACACTGACCTTCATGTCACCACAGGCTTTTAGATTGTAGAGACACATGCAAACTTCACTGATTATTGACGTTTTTTGAACCATGTACAAATTATCCCTAAAAGTGAGCTAAACCTGAGAAAACTGCCTTTTGGGAACATTTATGGACATGATTCATAAATAAACTTTTCTTTTAGGGTTTGGGTTAGTCTGTAGTCATTATATAATAAGCTTAATATACAAACAATAGAAATCTATGATATGTCCTCATTAAGATGGCTACGTAAATGTTTGTTTCTTAGTGTGAACTAGCACACTTGACCTGAACACTTGACAAGCAGACGTCTTGATGAAGGGTCTCAGTGGTCGAAACTGCTGCTTGAGCGGTCATGAAGAACAAACCCAATCAATAATCAATACTACAAGTGCTGAAGTACTCAAAGATCTGACGCTCCTGTATCAATCCATCAATCAATCTCTCTTTCTGACTGTGTCAAGCACAATCATGTTTACCTTTCGGGTTCAGTATAGTTTTATTTGCTCCTTCAATAACAGCCTCTTTGTAAAGCTGCATTACATTGTGACAGATTCATAAAACGATCTGTGCTGAATCGTGCTGCTCAAACTGTTCAGATCAGACTGAATCAGACTGAAACTTGATCAGGAATGTTGTTAAAAATCGGGAATCTTCAGAAGAATCTGCAGAGCTGTAGGTGCCACACACAGACACAAACAGCACAAGATTTCACACACTTCACCACATTTTACTCTATTATTAGTTCTTCTGCTGTTCTTGAATAATATTATCGTTCCTACTTCCTCCTTATTACCTCACTGTGAGTGGATGGGATAAGTTATGATCACTTTATAGGGCCATTCCACATCAACTCAAACAGAGGTCTGCTTATCCTGAATAAAAGCGTACTTTTGGACTCTCAAATTGAGATTTTGATATTATTGTTTTTATGTGAATAAATAACAGTACTCTTCTAGTTTCAGTATTATTTGTACTTCAGATCTTTGTGTTGTTGGACAAGAAAAACTAGCTTCATACCACGTGACACACATTTGGTTTTCGACCATTGAATATGGGTAAAATGTAACAGTTTATGCCTGGAGCCACTTCTAGAGGCCCATATTTCTGTGATTTAACCATATAGGGCATTAGAAATGAAGATGCAATAAGAGGAGTTTGTTCAGAATCAGAATCTAAAAGGATATTAAGATATCTTTAATACTTCTAGAGTTATAGACCCTCCAACTTTAGAAAAACATCATAAAAAAGTGTTTTTTCCCATTTCTGGACTCACACCATTGGCATATAATGCAACAGCTGGAGCTGAAGTCAGCTGATCTTAGTAATAGATCTACTTATCTCTGTGTAAAGATTCAATCATTTGACCTGTAGTTTTGCTTAAAAAAATCATAGACGAAAATTGTCATTTCTTGTACAATTAACTATCTCAACAGATCATGGAAAATCCTCCAAGATATGAGCCTTAAACACATTACAGTATACATACACAGAACGAGGGAAGTCCTCCTCAGGATTGTAATCAGACCTGCTTAGAAACTTTAAGATGGAGAGAGAGAGAGAGAGAGAGAGAGAGAGAGAGAGAGAGAGAGGCAGGTGGGGGGGCTTCTGTCTGGTTAATCATAATGTAGTTTTAATTAAAAACTCAGTGTCAAAGGGTTTAGCTCATAGATCAGAGCCAGATTGAAACACTGAGAGCATACAGCATGATGCACACACACACACACGGACAATGACAACAATCCCATTACCAGAATATTGTGTGTGTGTGTGTGTGTAGAGGGACAGCTTGTCATGTTGATGAGTTCTCGGTGAGAATGAGGGATCAGGGAAGGTGAGCTGGTCAGTTCCTTTGGATTAATTTTTTCCTGTAAGCCTGTTGTGGAGTGTTTGTCTGTGTGTGCTGTGAAAACAGCTCTGGGGTGTGTGTGTGTGTGTGTGTGTGTGTGTGTGTGTATGTGTGTGTTTGTGTGTGTGTGTGTATGTGTGTGTTTGTGTGTGTATGTGTGTGTGTGTTTGTGTGTGTGTGTGTGTGTGTGTGTATGTGTGTCTGTGTGTGTTTGTGTGTGTGTG
This sequence comes from Myxocyprinus asiaticus, assembly GCF_019703515.2. Classification (NCBI taxonomy): domain Eukaryota; kingdom Metazoa; phylum Chordata; class Actinopteri; order Cypriniformes; family Catostomidae; genus Myxocyprinus; species Myxocyprinus asiaticus. Next base: position 42,658,077 of record NC_059377.1, on the reverse strand, counting down.
TGTGTGTTTGTGTGTGTGTGTGTATGTGTGTGTGTGTGTTTGTGTGTGTGTGTGTGTGTTTGTATGTGTGTGTGTGTGTGTGTGTGTGTGTCTATGTGTGTGTGTGTGTGTGTGTATGTATGTATGTGTGTGTATGTATGTATGTGTTTGTATGTGTGTGTGTGTGTGTGTGTGACTGTGTATGTGTGTGTGTGTGTGTGTGTGTGTGACTGTGTATGTGTGTGTGTGTGTGTGTGTGTGTGTGTGTATGTGTGTGCGTGTGTGTGAGTGTGTGTGTGTGTGTGTGTGTGTGTGTGTGTGTGTGTGTGTGTGTGTGTGTGTGTGTGTGTGTGGGCAGGTTTAAGTGGTTTACGAGGACTTTTTTTAGGTTACAAACTGGTAATTACAAGGGTATTATGTTATAAATGTGGTTTATGAGGACATTTCTTTTTTTTTTTAAATGTAAAAATGCAGAAAGTTTTTTGTGAGGGTTAGGTTTAGGGGTAGGGTTAGGGTTAGGGGATAGAATCTATAGTTCATACAGTATAAAAATCATTATGTCTATGGAGAGTCCTCAAAATGATACAGTGCATCCGGAAAGTATTCACAGCGCTTCACTTTTTCCACATTTTGTTATGTTACAGCCTTATTCCAAAATGGATTAAATTCATTATTTTCCTAAAAATTCTACAAACAATACCCCATAATGACAATGTGAAAGAAGTTTGTTTGAAATCTTTGCAAATTTATTAAAAATAAAAAATGAAAAAATCACATGTACATAAGTATTCACAGCCTTTGCCATGACACTCAAAATTGAGCTCAGGTGCATCCTGTTTCCACTGATCATCCTTGAGATGTTTCTACAACTTGATTGGAGTCCACCTGTGGTAAATTCAGTTGATTGGACATGATTTGGAAAGACACACACCTGTCTATATAAGGTCCCACAGTTAACAGTTGCATGTCAGAGCACAAACCAAGCCATGAAGTCCAAGGAATTGTCTGTAGACCTCCGAGACAGGATTGTATTGAGGCACAGATCTGGGGAAGGGTACAGAAAAAATTCTGCAGCATTGGAGGTCCCAATGAGCACAGTGGCCTCCATCATCCATAAATGGAAGAAGTTTGGAACCACCAGGACTCTTCCTAGAGCTGGCCAAACTGAGCGATCGGGGGAGAAGGGCCTTAGTCAGGGAGGTGACCAAGAAACCGATGGTCACTCTGACAGAGCTCCAGCGTTTCTCTGTGGAGAGAGGAGAACCTTCCAGAAGAACAACAATCTCTGCAGCACTCCACCAATCAGGCCTGTATGGTAGAGTGGCCAGACGGAAGCCACTCCTCAGTAAAAGGCACATGACAGCCCGCCTGGAGTTTGCCAAAAGGCACCTGAAGGACTCTCAGACCATGAGAAACAAAGATTGAACTCTTTGGCCTGAATGGCAAGCGTCATGTCTGGAGGAAACCAGACACCGCTCATCACCTGGCCTATACCATCCCTACAGTGAAGCATGGTGGTGGCAGCATCATGCTGTGGGGATGTTTTTCAGTGGCAGGAACTGGGAAACTAGTCAGGATCGAGGGAAAGATGAATGCAGCAATGTACAGAGACATCCTTGATGAAAACCTGCTCCAGAGCGCTCTGGACCTCAGACTGGGGCGAAGGTTCATCTTCCAACAGGACAACGACCCTAAGCACACAGCCAAGATAACAAAGGAGTGGCTCCGGGACAACTCTGTGAATGTCCTTGAGTGGCCCAGCCAGAGCCCAGACTTGAACCCGATTGAACATCTCTGGAGAGATCTGAAAATGGCTGTGCACC
>NC_059377.1:42641275-42646275 GCF_019703515.2 Myxocyprinus asiaticus | reverse complement strand
CAATCAGCTAATCAACTCAAAACACCTGCAAAGGTTTCCTGAGCCTTCAAAATGGTCTCTCAGTTTGGTTCACTAGGCTACACAATCATGGGGAAGACTGCTGATCTGACAGTTGTCCAGAAGACAATCATTGACACCCTTCACAAGGAGGGTAAGCCACAAACATTCATTGCCAAAGAAGCTGGCTGTTCACAGAGTGCTGTATCCAAGCATGTTAACAGAAAGTTGAGTGGAAGGAAAAAGTGTTGAAGAAAAAGATGCACAACCAACCGAGAGAACCACAGACTTATGAGAATTGTCAAGCAAAATCGATTCAAGAATTTGGGTGAACTTCACAAGGAATGGACTGAGGCTGGGGTCAAGGCATCAAGAGCCACCACACACAGACGTGTCAAGGAATTTGGCTACAGTTGTCATATTCCTCTTGTTAAGCCGCTCCTGAACCACAGACAACGTCAGAGGCGTCTTACCTGGGCTAAGGAGAAGAAGAACTGGACTGTTGCCCAGTGGTCCAAAGTCCTCTTTTCAGATGAGAGCAAGTTTTGTATTTCATTTGGAAACCAAGGTCCTAGAGTCTGGAGGAAGGGTGGAAAAGCTCATAGCCCAAGTTGCTTGAAGTCCAGTGTTAAGTTTCCACAGTCTGTGATGATTTGGGGTGCAATGTCATCTGCTGGTGTTGGTCCATTGTGTTTTTTGAAAAGCAAAGTCACTGCACCCGTTTACCAAGAAATTTTGGAGCACTTCATGCTTCCTTCTGATGACCAGCTTTTTAAAGATGCTGATTTCATTTTCCAGCAGGATTTGGCACCTGCCCACACTGCCAAAAGCACCAAAAGTTGGTTAAATGACCATGGTGTTGGTGTGCTTGACTGGCCAGCAAACTCACCAGACCTGAACCCCATAGAGAATCTATGGGGTATTGTCAAGAGGAAAATGAGAAACAAGAGACCAAAAAATGCAGATGAGCTGAAGGCCACTGTCAAAGAAACCTGGGCTTCCATACCACCACAGCAGTGCCACAAACTGATCACCTCCATGCCATGCCGAATTGAGGCAGTAATTAAAGCAAAAGGAGCCCCTACCAAGTATTGAATACATATACAGTAAATGAACATACTTTCCAGAAGGCCAACATTTCACTAAAAATGTTTTTTTATTGGTCTTATGATGTATTCTAATTTTTTGAGATAGTGAATTGGTGGGTTTTTGTTAAATGTGAGCCAAAATCATCACAATTAAAAGAACCAAAGACTTAAACTACTTCAGTCTGTGTGCATTGAATTTATTTAATACACGAGTTTCACAATTTGAGTTGAATTACTGAAATAAATGAACTTTTCCATGACATTCTAATTTATTGAGATGCACCTGTATATAATGTTAATACATTGGCATCATAGAACACACGCACAAACACATTCAGTAAAGCCGTATGTAAGGGCATACTGCTGATTATAACATTTTATTTAATTAAGTTATAATAATAAGGGTGTTTATTGTCATCAGTGTTTCATTCAGTGATCTTACAATACATCCTACATTAAAGTTTTGCACCTAAAGCACCAAATACTGACACTGATATACAAACGTGGATGTTCTACTCATGTTTAAAGCATAAAAAGTGATTAAACTAGTCTTAATCAACTCACCCTTTTTACAGAAACCATGATCCAGCTCATCACAACTTCAGATATAATCTGCATGCAAATACTCAATAGTAAAATTTGTTTACACCTCTTGACTGAAACATTTCGGCCCCTCATTCAAGTCCTCTGTTCACTCATGCTCATCAGCTGCTCACTGATCAGCAGTTCTCAGTATTATGTCCAAATGTGGCGATACTCAGTTCAGTGTACTGTTGACTCGAGAACTGCTGTGATCGACTCAATGTACTGTTGACTCAAGAGCTGCTGTCCTCGGATTAGTGTACTGTTGACTCGAGAACTGCTGTGATCGACTCAATGTACTGTTGACTCAAGAGCTGCTGTCCTCGGATCAGTGTACTGTTGACTCAAGAACTGCTGTCCTCTGATCAGTGTACTGTTGACTTGAGAACTGCTGTGATCGAATCAATGTACTGTTGACTCAAGAGCTGCTGTCCTCGGATTAGTGTACTGTTGACTCGAGAACTGCTGTGATCAACTCAGTGTACCATTGACTCAAGAGCTGCTGTCCTCGGATCAGTGTACTGTTGACTCAAGAGCTGCTGTCCTCGGATCAGTGTACCATTGTCTCAAGAGCTGCTGTCCTCAGATCAGTGTACTGTTGACTCAAGAGCTGCTGTCCTCTGATCAGTGTACTGTTGACTCAAGAGCTGCTGTCCTCGGATCAGTGTACTGTTGACTCAAGAGCTGCTGTCCTCGGATCAGTGTACTGTTGACTCGAGAACTGCTGTGATCGACTCAATGTACTGTTGACTCAAGAGCTGCTGTCCTCGGATCAGTGTACTGTTGACTCAAGAACTGCTGTCCTCTGATCAGTGTACTGTTGACTTGAGAACTGCTGTGATCGAATCAATGTACTGTTGACTCAAGAGCTGCTGTCCTCGGATCAGTGTACTGTTGACTCAAGAACTGCTGTCCTCTGATCAGTGTACTGTTGACTTGAGAACTGCTGTGATCGAATCAATGTACTGTTGACTCAAGAGCTGCTGTCCTCGGATCAGTGTACTGTTGACTCGAGAACTGCTGTGATCAACTCAGTGTACCATTGACTCAAGGGCTGCTGTCCTCAAATCAGTGTACTGTTGACTCAAGAGCTGCTGTCCTCTGATCAGTGTACTGTTGACTCAAGAGCTGCTGTCCTCGGATCAGTGTACTGTTGACTCAAGAGCTGCTGTCCTTGGATCAGTGTACCATTGACTCAAGAGCTGCTGTCCTCAGATCAGTGTACTGTTGACTCAAGAGCTGCTGTCCTCGGATCAGTGTACTGTTGACTCAAGAGCTGCTGTCCTCGGATCAGTGTACTGTTGACTTGAGAACTGCTGTGATGGACTCAATATACTGTTGACTCAAGAGCTGCTGTCCTCGGTTCAGTGTACTGTTGACTCGAGCTGCTGTCCTCAGATCAGTGTACTGTTGACTCCAGAGCTGCTGTCCTCGGATCAGTGTACTGTTGACTCAAGAGCTGCTGTCCTCGGATCAGTGTACTGTTGACTCAAGAGCTGCTGTCCTCAGATCAGTGTACTGTTGACTCAAGAGCTGCTGTCCTCGGATCAGTGTACTGTTGACTCAAGAGCTGCTGTCCTCGGATCAGTGTACTGTTGACTCAAGAGCTGCTGTCCTCGGATCAGTGTACTGTTGACTCAAGAGCTGCTGTCCTCGGATCAGTGTACTGTTGACTCAAGAGCTGCTGTCCTTGGATCAGTGTACTGTTGACTTGAGAACTGCTGTGATTGACTCAATGTACTGTTGACTCAAGAGCTGCTGTCCTCGGATTAGTGTACTGTTGACTCGAGAACTGCTGTCCTCTGATCAGTGTACTGTTGACTTGAGAACTGCTGTGATCAACTCAGTGTACCGTTGACTCAAGAGCTGCTGTCATCGGATCAATGTACTGTTGACTCAAGAGCTGCTGTCCTCAGATCAATGTACTGTTGACTCAAGAGCTGCTGTCCTCAGATCAGTGTACTGTTGACTCAAGAGCTGCTGTCATCGGATCAGTGTACTGTTGACTCAAGAGCTGCTGTCCTCGGATCAGTGTACTGTTGACTCAAGAGCTGCTGTCCTCGGATCAGTGTACTGTTGACTCAAGAGCTGCTGTCCTCGGATCAGTGTACTGTTGACTCAAGAGCTGCTGTCATTGGATCAGTGTACTGTTGACTCAAGAGCTGCTGTCCTTGGATCAGTGTACTGTTGACTTGAGAACTGCTGTGATTGACTCAATGTACTGTTGACTCAAGAGCTGCTGGCTTCGGATCAGTGTACTGTTGACTTGAGAACTGCTGTGATTGACTCAATGTACTGTTGACTCAAGAGCTGCTGTCCTCGGATCAGTGTACTGTTGACTCGAGAACTACTGAGAATGACTCAATGTACTGTTGACTTGAGAGCTGTAGACTGGATCATATTTATTCATTGATAAAATGGTAATAAAATCAAGTCATAACATATTTCCAGTATGTTTTATTTGTTACACTCTCTGTTGTTCAGCAAAATACACCTGAAACATATATTTCGCCCCTTAATCACACACATGCTCAATGTCAGCAGCTCATCGGTTCTCAATAAGTCGGACAACTCTGAAAGAGGCGATTCTCAGTTCGGTGTACTGTTGACTCTAAAACTGTTACGAGCAGCTCATACTGTTTACTCGAGAACTGTTATGAGTGACTCGTACTGTTGACTCGAGAATTGTTTCAAGTGACTCACTGTACTACTGACTCGAGAACTGTTATGAGCGACTCATTGTACTGTTGACTCGAGAGCTATTATGAGTGACTCATTGTATTTTTGACTCGAGAGCTATTGCGACCTGAGCGTTTAGTCCGATTTGTGAACTAGTTGGAGCAGTTCATTACAAAGAAGAGTTGGCAAAAGCAGATATCACAAGTTCTAGGATCATATTACTTCTGGTTATCGGCTCATTTCAATTCGGAGTGTCAGGCACATTCGAGAGACAGGTTAAGATAGAGTAACTTGTGGATCAGTGTTGACACGAGACGCGAACTGTTTCAAAAGATTCAGTCCGATTTGGTGAACTAGATCAACTCGTTCACTAAAAAGGACAGTTCAAAAGAATGATTCATTCACGAAATGGACATCACTGTTTCTTGCTAGCAATCAACAAGCTGCAATTTATTTGAACAGATCAAATTTAAGTTACGTTAACTCAATTCATTTAAGTTTTTGCTACACAAAGCATCTGAGTAGAGACTACATTTTAATTTCATATCAAAGAAACTCACTTTCATTGTGTGGAACCAATGCATACTGTAAGTGAATTAAGTTAGACCAATGACATTTTTTATCAGTGTATCCATCTATGCGCGTACAAATACG